>NC_041388.1:535324716-535332380 GCF_002162155.2 Triticum dicoccoides
ACGATCGTGATCGAACGCTCTAGGACATGGAGCAGAGTTTGGTGGGTTTTGGGCCAAATTTGGGGGGTGTTGGGCTGCAACACACACGAGGCCTTTTCGGTCCCTCGGTTAACCGTTGGAGTATCAAACGAAGTCCAAATGACCCGAAACTTGACAGGCGGTCTACCGGTAGTAAACCAAGGCCACTTGACAAGTCTTGGTCCAATCCGGAAATGTTTAAACCCCACACAAGAAAGAAAGGCTAGAATGACCACCGGAGGAGAACGAAGCGCCGGAATGCAAAACGGACAACGGGGAAAATGCTCGAATGCATGAGATGAACATGTATGCAAATGCAATGCACGTGATGACATGGTATGAGATGCATGAAAACGAAAACAACACACGGAGACAAGGACCCAAACCCGAGAAATAAATATAACTTAGCGCCGGAGACGGCAAGAGTTGGATACAAATATGGAAAGTACATCGAGGGCGTTACAACTTTGCACACCGCTTTTTGTGTCCCGAAGTATTCTGCCGAGCTAGGAGTTGATCCTCAGGCCGATTTTGCAAATCAACCTGAGTCTCAACGGCTACTGGGATTAGCGGTCTTAGGTCATCCTTCAGGTGTGTCTCAGGTTTTATACTGATACACACCTTGAGGGCTACTGGCAATATATCTCGGTAGAGAATAAATTGCACCAATAAAAAATATTGACAAAAATTGGCCCATAGTCGGGGTGGTGCACCACCTCGGAAGCAGTACGGCATAAAGCTCGGGTGCCAGTGGTTGGCTCCATAGAGGGCATTTCTGGCATTAAGCTCGGCTAAACTCCATGAACTTTTTTGAATCAAGGTGATCTATGACACCTCGGATATAGTACGGCGTTGGAGCTTGGACATAGTCCGGCGTTGGAGCTCGTATACATTCCGGCGTTGGAGCTCGGAAGCGGTCCGGTGTTGGTGGTCGTCTGCAAAAGATACCTTGAATATAGTCCGGCGTCGGAGCTCGGACGCAAGAGGACACTGCCGCCCGGGAACAACTTCAAACCCGAGGTGTGGCATAAAAATAACGAGGCATTGATAAAGTCTGAAGACTTAAAGGGCTCCTCGGGTACCCGACGTGTGAGATCTTCAGATTTAGCTCGGCAATCCTAAAGATAGAAGAAGGGAAGATTTGTTGAACCAGTTTTCAAGACCGATGGCCGAAGATGAAGAATAGATCGGAAGAACCGAGGAGCGTCCCCAACTTGAAGACCGGTTCAAGGGGCTACTGACGGTGTCTTGGACTAGGGGGTACTCACCACATCGTCTCCTGGTCAGTTGGATTGGGCCGAGGATCCCCATGGCCGTTTACTCATGGGACAGTTCGGACAGCCGAAGGCATATACGAGGAAGATTCCACAAGACTTGGTGATCAAGACAAGGACTCCTCTCCACCAACGTATTCAACTAGGACTCTTGTTATCCTAGGCCTCTAGTATGTTATATAAGCCGAGGCCAGGCTAGTCAATAGATTATTATGATATTATTCATGATACCCTTAGGTTTTAGACCACATATACTCATTACCATACCCACATAGGCTAGACTTCTAGGGTTTAGCCATTACGATCTCATGGTAGATCCACTCTTGTAACACCCATATTCATCAATATCAATCAAGCAGGACGTAGGGTTTTACCTCCATAGAGAGGGCCCGAACCTGGGTAAACATTGTGTCCCCCGTCTCATGTTACCATCGATCCTAGATGCACAGTTCAGGACCCCCTACCTGAGATCAGCCGGTTTTGACACCGACAACACTCACATCGGGCCAAAACTGGAGGAGCTAGGCTACCCACCATGGGCCAAACCCAGTCGGTGGAGAGGTGGGCCAGTGAGGAAGCGGCCTCGCAGGGGCATGGTGCGGCTGGGCCTGGCGCTGACGTGGCGCAGTCAATGCGCGGCTGGACCGGATGAGCTTCTCTCTCTCTCGATCTGGACAGTGGGGAGGCAGTGAAACTGGCACGATCCTCTGCTCGTCAAGAAGCAGGGCAGCGGCGGCGCTAGACGAGAATGGACAAGTGCCTAGAATTTAGGGTTTGGACTAGAAATGGACTATATAAAGGAAAAGGGAGGGGAGTTTTGATCATCCGATCAAAATCAGACGGTCGAGATAAAAAGGTTAGGAGAGTCCAACAAAGAAAATAGAGATGTTTTATAGATGTTTGGGGATGATCCGGACCCATCGGTGACGACTGAGTGGGTCGGGTTCGGGGAAGTTTCGGACACGCGCGAGAGGTCGATGCATTGTGCAAAGAGGGTTAGACGGACAAGGTCAAGTGTGTGGTTGTACTGAGAAGAGAGAGGAGGAAAGCAACACAGCAACCGTTTCCGGAGACCGGAAACGTCCGACGTTTGACCGACTATAATGCCGCTATAATTATCCGTCGGGGCATCAAACAGACTCCGAATGAGATGAAATTTGGCAGGCGGTCTACTGACAACAAAACAACAGCGCATGCCAACTTCCAACCCATTCCGAGAACATTTTCTGTCCACTTATAAAATAATATTTTGGACGTGCTGTGGGCGAGTGCGAGTGTGTCTTGGCTCAGAACGGACAACGTACGGAACTGGAGGAACCCGGACGGATGCAAGTTTTGAAAACATGATGATGCAATGCGGATGATGACATTGGCAAGATGCAACATGCAAGCGAATGACAAGACAACAACAACGAATAACTAGAAGACACCTGGCGCAACGGTCTCGGGGCGTCACAACACTCCACCACTACAAGAGGATCTCGTCCCGAGATCTAATGATGGCACCGAAGAGAAAAAGAAAGAGGAAGAGGTGAAACAAAGTTGCTTCTTGGACAAACGGTGAAACCACGAACCTTGAGAGGTTAAAACATTTCGATAAAAGAATAGAATGAAGATGAACAAAGTTGAAAACACTCCGTTAGAAAAAAAGGAACAAGGAACCTTACTAGAACCTTGTAGGTTTAAAGACATACGAAGAGGGTTGCAATGGACAAGAAGTACATGCAAGCACTCCGGAAGAAACGTGAAGTACAAGGAACGATAAAGATCAATTACGACAAAACTCCGGTTGGAAATGGAAGGTGAAGAATATGAGCTTGGCAAAATGAAAGCACTTGGATGAGAGTGCGGTTAGAAGAGGAATGATAGAAAGAACACTCCGGTTAAAACAAGATAGAGAAGGAATACAAATGATATAATTTCGACAGCACTCGACTGTAAATGGAAGGAATTAAACATGATCTTGACAAAACAAGATGATGGGGCGAAGAGAGCAACATCACAATTCCTCCAGAAGAAAGAATAGAAGATAGATCATTGAAACGCAAGAATGGGGTAGAAAATGCCAACTTCTGCCACAAATAATCTTGGAAAGCACCCTTCCAAGAAGGTCATAACGGAGTTGTTGGAAAAAACAAACAACGAAATGAAAAAAATTGTAGTGGGCTTATGGAAAACATCCCAAAATTATGAGGTGAAATTCTGCCACTAACGGAAACAATGGATTGGATTGATATGAACAAGGAGACGAGAAACTTATTTCACCGGGACGATAAATGAAGAACTTGAGTCATTTCTGAGCACCATAATTAGAAATAGTCCTAAGGAAAATCTTTAGGTGAAATATAACCCGAGATAACTCCAATGAAGAGATTGATGGATTTAAGATACCTCATTCCTGACAACTTGTCAAACATGAAACATGAAGGAAACTGTCAAAATGACATAACACCACCTCAAAAGATAAGATAGAAAGAATTGCACTTCGGAATGAAAGATGAAGAATGCTTGATATCCTCAAAACAAGACATGTGTTGAGCACCATGTTTATTTGAGAGTATAGCTTGGCGGATGACAACTTCGAGAGAAATCTCTAAGAACAATTTGAAGAATGAAAACAATCCTTGACAAACCACCATGTAGCCTCCATGAAGAGCTCCAGTAATAAGGATGATAAAAGAAAGAGAAGTTGAAAAGAACTCCGGGAGAAGCCTTGCAATGATTACATCGTGCTTCGTGATGATATAATTGAGAGATCTTGGAACTCCGGAAAGAAAGAAGAACAACTGAAATCAGGAATTTTGATGAACCTCCGGAATAAGGAATTAATCACTTGGATGAAACAAGAATAAGAATTACGTTATGCGTATCCTCCACCAATTTAAATTGATGACAAGCAACGGATTTGGCATACCACTTATTCTCATAGAAATGATTAAGAGAGATACAACGTAAACTTGAGGAAGGTCTTCAATGATCCGCTGGTAGGATTTGGAAGAACGAATGAATTGATACGATAACAACAGAAAAGGAATGTTGGATGAACCACCGGTAGAATTGAAAATGAAAGTAGCAAAGGCACAAATCACCGGGAAGAATTGGAAAATGAACGAAGATACTTGCGAGAATTTAGATACATGAGAACGAGTAGATCACGAGATGATTAGAGAATATTTGAACGATGCACCGGTAAGATTTGGAGAACAGGAGCTGAAAGCTAGAATGAATAATTCTGAGATGAAGGGCTGTAGAGAATCAAACTGAAAAGACTCCTGAATTTCTTCGGATGGGTGAAAGAATTGTCACAATCGAAAACAATTATGAGAGGGTGGCAGCAAGATTGAGCTACGCGTCTCTGAGAGAACGGATAAGATTTGGAGGAAAAACTCTTCTTCGGTCTTCAAATGTTGAGAATGTCAAAAAGAAACACCACCATGAATTGTTGAGATACTCTGGGATGACAAATAGAAAGGTTGATCCAACTATGAAAAGAATTAGAAAGATCTTGGTGAAAGGCATTTGACTGATGATAACTCATTCTTACGTCAAACTTTGAGAGAATTTGAGAATAACTCTGGGAAAATAGAAGAGTCAGGTAAGATCCTGGAAAAAGACATGTGGGTTAGGGCCCACTCAAGAGAAAACACCGTTGGAATAATTTAAAAGAGAGATTGCACCAGTTGATATAAATGGCTTGAATAAGATAAGAATCTCGAAATAACTTAAACGGATCAATAATGGAAACGTCAATCTTTTGGGATATCTTTGGCACTCCGGAACAATTGAATAGCGGGAAGTGGATGATTAAGAGGTGCACCGGCATGAGAAAACATTTGAAACAAGGAAAGGATATGATCGACAAAGCTTGACTTGAATCCACCGGAGGAGAAAGAGAACGAGTAATGATGAACTTGAGGCTCCGTTAGTATCTTCCTGAGAATCACTGGATAAGAATATTGACGGAAAAGAATGAAGAGACTTCACATCAATAAGATGGATACTTGACTAAGAAATCTGAGTCCTTGAAGAAAAAGGGTGGGAGGGCGGGAAAACAAAGACAACTTCGGAGGGATGAAACAAACACCGTTGAGAGAACTTAGAATTGATCTTGCAGATGTTGAAAATGATCGGATCCACTTGAAGAGAAGCACACCGGTAGAGAAGAATTAACATGGCCATCTCGATGATCAAGAAGGATTCGTATATACATAGGAATGTGAGAACACCGCATAGGGAAGGTATGGAATCAATATTTGACATTGAAGCAACTCGAATACCACAAACCAAAACAAAACAAAGGATTTGGCTTGCAGAATAAGACGGAAACAAACATATGATAGACCTGTAGGGACCCGACCTCAGATGGTCTAGTCTCTGTGCTTCAGTGTCATCCCTGGATCGGTAATGCTGAAACACACAGTACTCGAAGGATTTATAACAAAGTAGCAATCACACACTATTACATTGAATGTCTCCAAAGAGAACTTATTACAATAATATGGCTTAAGGCCATCTAATGCGATAACAGCGGAAGGCTTCGAAGATAAGGTGAGTCCATCAGCTCCAACGGCATAGCTGAGCTGCACGGCAACGACCTAACGAACCTTACTCCTCGTCTGAAAATTCTGCAACATAATACGTTGCAGCCCGAAAACGGGCCAGCACATGGAATATGCTAGCAATATAACACAGTAGAGCAGAAACAGAATAATGTTATCACTACATGCATATATGGCTGGTGGAAAGCTGTATGGTTGTAGTTTTGCGAAAAGCCAATTTTTTCCTACAACAATGGAATAGATTTTAATTTTACTATCATGGTGGTTGAAACATCATTGAGAAGGTAACCCCAACTCAATCCCAATTAAAGTGATTAACATCCCAACAATTTTAATTAAGCATGGTGAGATACATGTGATAACCCAAGTACTAGATACTCAAGAATTGTCCATAACTGGGGACACGGCTAACCATGATTAGATTGTACACTCTGCAGAGGTTTGCGCACTTTTCCCCACAAGACTCAATCGCCTCCGTTGGATTTCTCGCACTACATGGTGTTTGAGAAACGGATGACCGAGACATAGTCTTTCAGAAACGTTAACTCTATACTCCAGGTAGACCATACCAAAACTACAAAACCCACTACCTGCTGATCTACCTCTTCAAGAGCTTCACGTAACTTACTCAACTATGCTAGAGCCCATAATAGCTTGTGGCTGCACACGGAAGTTTCTAGCATGAATCATCTCAGTTCCCTTTGAGCCTGGGTGGCGGTCCATAGGAAGATCACACGGGTACCCCAGGATTTCCAAAAAAACAGAAAACACTGGGTTCCCCAGGTGCCTCAGTCCACCTAGTTGTTTGATTAAGTTGCCACCTTAAGTTGAACCATGAATTAACAATCTCACATCTGACATGAATTTCACTCAAACCCAAACCACGTCTACGAGCATAGCATAGCAATAAGCAATACATAGAAGGAACTCCCAAGGGTTTGGATGTAATAGGGAAATAGGTTCTACCTCAGCAACTACTTCCCAACCCACAAGTTAATGACATCCTAATCATGCAATGTTTGAGGATTGGAACTAATGCATAAAAACTAGGTAATAATGGGATATGATCAAAGTGTTACTTACCTTGCTGACGATCCACGAATCCTAGAGACTCGTAGTAACACGCTTCGCACTCCGGGAATTCTATCCCAAGCAGACAATAACATACATAAGTAACAAGCAACGATGCACAAGCAAAATTCAAATAAGAGAGGTTGACCAGAGAGTTCAAATTAAGAACTCCGGTTCGCAAAAAGAATCAAAACAAACGGAGCAACGAAACTCAAACGCGAAAGAAAGAAGCTTCATTTACTAATCTGAAACTAGGTCAAATTTTACAATAGCAAAACTTGTTTGAGTTGGTTAAACGGAAAGAGGGTTTCGAGACGAAACTCCAGGCGCTTGAATCGCCTGATTCTGTTAAATGAGCGAAAAGATAAACAGAAACTAAGATTGGATCAGAAATCACGATCAGAAAAATCGCGGAATAAATCCGATAAAAGAAAACTCACGAACAGACTAATGAACGAGCATTCGTTAGCTGTAACTAACGGGCGAAAACCGTTCGTTAAAACGAACGTATGGACGAACGTCCGCTAACTGGAAGAACCGAGAAAAACCGGCGAATCCAAAAAAACGGATCTAGGGTTTCTGAAAAAAAACCGAACGGTTTTTATAAAAAAACCGGCGGCGGGGCGCGGTGGCTACCTTCGGCGAGAGGGCTCCGGCGAGGCGGGGCAGCGGCTCGCGAGGGCGGCGGGGCTTGGTGGCGGCGGGGGCGCTAGGCGGCGGGGCTTGGTGGCGGCGGCAGCGG
>NC_041388.1:535332840-535341008 GCF_002162155.2 Triticum dicoccoides
GGGCGGCAGGGTTGGCGGCGGTGGTGGTGGTGTTGGGGGCGGGGGTGGCGGCGTATATAAAGGGGTGGGGGCGACAACTTGGAGGAAGGGGCAAGGCACGGCGGCTGCGGAGTCCAACACGGACTCCGGTCCGAGTGGTGGTGGCGGCGGCGGCGGCGGCCTAGCGCGGCTGGGCCTTAGGCCCAGTCGGCGCGGAACCTCTTTCTTTTTTTTAAACTTCGCTGACTGAAATAAAATCCTAGGAAAAAAACCTAAAAATGGCAAAACAATTTTTCACCGTCTAAATAAAGTATTTAGAACAAGATGAACATTTTCTTGGCCCTAAAATGCAATTTTGAAAACATGCAATTTTTTTAATGCAAATAAAATCCGAATAAAATCCAATAAAAATCAATTTAATGATTTTAATATTTTTCCTCCAATATTTCATTTATTTTGGAGAAGTCATATTATCTCCTCTCTCTAATTTTTAATGTGAAACATTTTTCGGAGAGAAATAATTAAAATCAAATCCCCTTTTCATTATTTGATAAAAGAATCAAATATGAAGACCGGGAAATCCCCAACTCTCTCCGAGGGTCCTTGAGCTGCTTAGGATTTCGAGGATTACGGAATGGAAAAGAAATAAAACATGATATGCATGGATGATCTATGTATAACATTCCAAATTGAGAATTTGGGATGTTACAAACCTACCCCCCTTAAGATGAATCTCGCCCTCGAGATTCGAGTTGGCTAGAAAATAGGTATGGGTGGTCCTTGCGGAGATCATCCTCTCGTTCCCAGGTAGCATCATCCTCGGTATGGTGGCTCCACTGAACTTTACAAAACTTGATAACCTTACTGCGGGTGACTCTGCTGGCAAACTCAAGAATCTTAACTGGCTTCTCCTCATAAGTCAAATCACTGTCCAACTGAATCGCCTCCAAGGGTACTGTATCTCTTAATGGTATTTCCGCCATCTCAGCATGACACTTCTTCAGCTGTGAAACATGGAACACATCGTGGACTCCTGACAATCCCTCAGGTAACTCCAACTTGTAGGTGACTTCTCCCATCCGTTCCAAAATGCGAAACGGTCCTACAAATCTCGGGGCTAACTTTCCTTTAACTCTAAAACGTTTCACTCCTCGCAAGGGCGATACTCGCAGATATGCTCTATCTCCAATTTCATAGGTTACCTCCTTGCGTTTTGAGTCTGTGTAACTCTTCTTCCTGGACTGAGCAATCTTCAGTTGGTCTCGGATCGGTTTTACCTTCTCCTCAGATTCTTTAATCAAGTCTGGTCCAAACAACTGTCGGTCTCCTACCTCATCCCACATCAACGGTGTTCTGCACCCGCGTCCATACAGGGCTTCAAACGGTGCCATCTTCAAGCCGGCTTGGTAGCTATTATTGTATGAGAACTCTGCATACGGCAAATTGTCATCCCAACTGGATCCATAATCCAGCGCACATGCTCTCAACATGTCCTCCAAAATTTGATTGACTCTCTCAGTCTGTCCATCTGTCTGCAGGTGAAATGCTGTACTGAACTCCAATCTCGTTCCCAAAGTCTGGTGTAACTGATGCCAAAACTTTGAAGTAAACTGTGTTCCTCGATCCGATACGATGGTCCGCGGAACTCCATCCAGACATACGATCCTGGACATATAGATCTTGGCCAACTTTGCACATGTATAGGTGGTTTTCACTAGGATGAAGTGAGCCACTTTGGTCAAACAATCAACTACTACCCATATGGAATCATATCCTGCTTTAGTCCTTGGTAATCCGGTGATAAAGTCCATGCCAAGTTTATCCCACTTCTATTCGGGTATCGGCATAGGCTGTAACAGTCCTGCTTACTTCTGATGTTCTGCCTTAACTCTCTGACATACATCACATACGGCTACATACTCGGCAATATCCTTCTTCATACCAGTCCACCAGAAACGTTCCTTCAAATCCAAATACATCTTGGTGTTTCCGGGGTGTATCGAGTATGGTGAGTCATGGGCCTCTTGAAGTATTAACTTCGTGATCTCATGGTTGTTGAGCACATAAACTCGGTCCTCAAACCATAGGGTATCGTGCTCATCCTTACGAAAACCTTTGGCCTTTCCTTTGCCCATCTTCTCCTTTATCTCGGCAATCTCTTTATCATCTTTCTGAGCTTCTCGAATCTTGTCCAGCAATGTCGACTGAACCTCCATTGTGGCAATGAACCTTCTAGGTACAATCTCTAACCGAAGTTCCATGATGTCCTTTGCTAATTCCTTCGGCAGTCCTTTACTTTCAAGGGTATTAGCATAACTCTTCCGACTCAATGCATCTGCTACGACATTGGCCTTTCCTGGATGATAGTGTAGCTTCATGTCATAATCCTTTATAAGCTCCAACCACCTCCTCTGCCTAAGGTTCAGCTCCTTCTGGGTGAAGATGTACTTCAAACTCTTGTGATCCGTGTACGCATCACAACGGTTTCCAATAAGGTAATGTCTCCAAGTCTTCAACGCGTGCACTACGGCTGCTAGCTCCAAATCATGCGTAGCATAATTCAACTCATGAGGTTTTAGCTGTCGTGAGGCATACGAAACAACTCTTTCGTCCTGCATAAGCACACATCCAAGTCCTAAGCGAGAGGCGTCGCAATACACTTGGAACTCCTTATGTATATCTGGCAGTACTAGCACTGGGGCTGTAGTCAAACGTTTCTTTAACTCCTGGAAACTTGCTTCACAATCTTCTGTCCATTTAAACTTGGTATACTTCTTTAATAGTTCAGTCATTGGTTTTGCAATCTTGGAAAAATTTCTCAATGAATCTCCGGTAGTATCATGCGAGTCCAAGAAAACTGCGGATCTCGCTAACTGAGGTGGGTGCCAACCATTCAGTGACTGACTGAACCTTGCTGGGGTCTACTGGTATACCTTCTCCTGATATAACATGTCCAAGGAATCTGACTTCCTTCAGCCAAAACTCGCATTTGCTAAACTTAGCATACAACTGGTGTTCCCTGAGCTTCTCGAGAACTAAACACAAATGCTCTTTGTGCTCCTCCTCGTTCTTCGAGTATACCATGATATCATCAATAAACACCACAACAAACTTGTCCAAATACTCCATGAACACCTTGTTCATCATGCTCATGAAATAGGCAGGGGCGTTAGTCAGTCCAAACGACATGACCGTGTACTCGTATAATCCATATCGCGTTGTGAACGCCATCTTTGGTATGTCCTTCTCTCATATCTTCAACTGATGATACCCCAATCGCGAATCGATCTTCGAAAACACTTTAGCTCCTTGCAACTGATCAAACAGATCGTTGATCATCGGCAGTGGGTACTTGTTCTTAATCGTCACTTCATTCAATGCTCGATAATTAACAACCATCCTCAGGGATTTATCCTTCTTCTCAACCAAAAGTACTGGGGCTCCCCAAGGTGATGAGCTTCTTCGGATATATCCTTTCTCCAATAAATCCTTGATTTGTTTCTTAATTTCTTCCAGATCATTTGCGGGCATCCGATAGGGTCTCTTGGATATTGGTCCTGGTCCTACTAACATCTCTATGAAAAACTCAATATCTTTGTCCAGTGGCATGCCTGGTAACTCCTCTGGGAAAACATCCAGGTAATCTTTCACTACAGGCATTTCCTCCTGAACAACTCTCGTAAGGGCATTCACTTGACTCCTCCTAGGCACATTCCTAGATACATACTTAATCCTTCTTCCTTCCGGGGTGGTGAGATAAATTGACTTACTAGCACAGTCAATGCTTCCTCCAAACTTTGACATCCAGTCCATACCCAATATCACATCCAATCCTTGTGACTCCAAGATAATTAGGTCGGACGAAAAAACATGTGTACCAATGGTTAAGGGTATCTGGTCACACCATCGGCTAGCCATATACTCTGCTCCGGGTGAACTCACTAAAAGAGGGGTACTAAGGGTTTGGGTTGGTAGTTTAAACTTATCCACGAATCCCCTTGATATGTATGAATGCGATGCACCAGTATCGAAAAGAACAAGAGCGGTAAATGACTTAACCAAAAACTTACCTATTACCGCGTCCGGCTGCTCTTCAACCTCCTCCACGTTAACGTGGTTCACTTTTACTTTGTTGAATGGATTGGGCTTCTTCCCAGTGCTTCCATTTCCGTTTCCATTCCTTCCTTCGGGGCAATCATTGGTATAGTGCCGTGTCTTCCCGCACTTAAAACGGGTAACCTGACTTAAGTCTCTTTTGGCGGGAGTGGACGGGTTGGAAGGGTTCTGATTGTTGTTAGCTCCGTTCCCATTCCCATTCTTAGCACCACTGTGGTTATGTGATCCTCCTCCAGTGTGGTTGTGACCTCCATGGTTGTGAACAAGTCCTCCCGTGTTCGGGGTTAGGCAAGGCTTCTGCTGAGCTCCTGAGTTATACTTTCCTTGTCCATACTTTCTCTTGCGGCTCTCAATCTGCTGTTGTTTCCCTTCAATCATAAGAGCCTTATCTACCAACTCCTGGTAGTTGTTGAAGGTTGTTACCATCAACTGCATGCTCATCTCATCATTCAGCCCTTCCATAAACTTCTCCTGCTTCGCGGCATCTGTGGCCACATCATCAGGGGCGTAGCAAGATAACTTGCTAAACTCATCCACGTACTGAGCCATAATACGGTTCCCCTGGCGTAAGTTGTGGAACTCCCGCTTCTTCATTTGCATAACTCCAGTGGAGACATGGGCTGTGCGGAAAGCTTGCTGAAACTGGTCCCAAGTGACATTGGCTATAGGAAAAGTGGGTGTATAATTCTCCCACCATGAGGCTGCTGGTCCATCCAATTGATGTGCGGCAAAGCGCACCTTCTCAGCATCTGTGCAACCTACGGTGTTCAACTCCCTTCCTATTCGGCGTAGCCAATCATCAGCAACTACAAGCTCGGTGCTACCGGAAAACACCGGCGGCTGTAACCTTAGAAAACGGGCTAGGCTGTCCACTGGCGGTGGGTTGTTGTTGTTGTTGTTGCCCTAGTTCTGAACTAGCAATTGCATCAAGGCATTCTGCTGCTGGATCAACTGGGTGAGCTCCGGCAGGAAGGCAAAAACGGTGTCACGTCTCGGAGGCATCTGAGGGGTTTAGATGGGAGAGATTTAGAACAGAAGAGGTCTAATGAGAAAACACTACCCATATGCACATGAGACAAACACAATCATTTCACTCAATCAATCAAGCAAGGGCATACAAACAGTCTAGAACTATCGCAAAAGTGCTCACTACTACTATATACATGGCGGAAATACTACTAATATATGGTAGTCATCTAGAATTTTGATCGGTGGAAGACTCCATGATATCTGCTCCAGCTTCGTCTTCAAAGTCATCATCACTAGGGTCGGAGTCGGTGTCGTCGATGATGATGTAGTCCTCGGGGCATATTTCCTTGGGTTCTTCTTCTTCTTCTATTGGTGCTGGTCCTCCCATGAATACTCCGATCTTCTTGACTAAGTCGTCATTCTTCTCCAGTAGGGTCTTGATTTCCTCCTCATATCCATCGCGGGTAAACTTGAGTTCTTCCTCCAGCTCAATGATCCTAGTCTTCGCCTTCTTCAAGTCCATCATGTCCGCACACATCTGGTTCTCTTGACGTCGAATGTGCTGGTTTAACTCCTGGATGAAAGCTGCAATGGATCTATCCTTCTTAGTGCTGATTACTTCCCATTGCTCATCTCGGCGCCCACATATTTGGTAAATAGTGTCCTTAAGCTCCTTGTTGTAAACTTCTCCAATGCGTCCCATGGTGATGTGAGCTACCATACTCTTTCCTAAACTCCAGGTTGGAGCGTCGAAGGAAAATTCTATGGGTTTAGAAGTTGGCGAGAACGTCCTTCCTGGAACTTGTACTTGAACCATCCAGCGCTCCTCTTCAGGTAAAGTGGCGTTGTATGTCCCGGTGAAGCTTGGTATTCCAATGTTCAAGTACCTAGTGATTTCCTTCAAGTGGCGTCCAAAAGTTATGTCTTCATCCGGTTGTGCAAGCTTGTTCTTCATCTTCATCATCCTAAATAGTAGAAAATGGAGAGGAGTCAGAAATGAGAAGAGAAGTGTGACCTAGGGTTTATCTTAGGGGTCGTATCCTACACTCAGCGTGTGCTTTGATACCATCTTGTAGCGACCCGACCTCATATGGTCAAGTCTCTGTGCTTCAGTGTCATCCCTGGATCGGTAATGCTGACACACACAGTACTCGAAGGATTTATAACAGAGTAGCAATCACACACTATTACATCGAATGTCTCCAAAGAGAACTTATTACAATAATATGGCTTAAGGCCATCTAATGCGATAACAGCGGATGGCTTGGAAGATAAGGTGAGTCGATCAACTCCAACGGCATAGCTGAGCTGCACGGCAACGACCTAACGAACCTTACTCCTCATCTGAAAAGTCTGCAACATAATATGTTGCAGCCCGAAAACGGGTCAGCACATGGAATATGCTATCAATATAACACAGTAGAGCAGAAACAGAATAATGCTATCACTAAATGCATATATGGCTGGTGGAAAGCTGTATGGTTGTAGTTTTGCGAAAAGCCAATTTTTCCCTACAACAACGGAATAGATTTTAATTTTACTATCATGGTGGTTGAAACATCATTGAGAAGGTAACCCCAACTCAATCCCAATTAAAGTGATTAACATCCCAACAGTTTTAATTAAGCATGGTGAGATACATGTGATAACCCAAGTACTAGATACTCAAGAATTGTCCATAACTGGGGACACGGCTAACCATGATTAGATTGTACACTCTGCAGAGGTTTGCGCACTTTTCCCCACAAGACTTAATCGCCTCCGTTGGATTTCTCGCACTACATGGTGTTTGAGAAACGGATGACCGAGACACACTCTTTCAGAAACATTAACTCTCTACTCCGGGTAGACCATACCAAACTTACAAAACCCACTACCTGCTGATCTACCTCTTCAAGAGCTTCACGTAACTTACTCAACTATGCTAGAGCCCATAATAGCTTGTGGCTGCACATGGAAGTTTCTAGCATGAATCATCTCAGTTCCCTTTGAGCCTGGGTGGCGGTCCATAGGAAGATCACATGGGTACCCCGGGATTTCCAAAAAAAATCAGACAACACTGGGTTCCCCACGTGCCTCAATCCACCCAGTTGTTTGATTAAGTTGCCACCTTAAGTTGAACCATTAATTAACAATCTCACATCTGACATGAATTTCACTCAAACACAAACCACGTCTACGAGCATAGCATAGCAATAAGCAATACATAGAAGTAACTCCCAAGGGTTTGAATGTAACAGGGAAATAGGTTCTACCTCAGCAACTACTTCCCAACCCACAAGTTAATGACACTAATCATGCAATGTTTGAGGATTGGAACTAATGCATAAAAACTGGGTAATAATGGGATTGATCAAAGTGTTACTTGCCTTACTGACGATCCGCGAATCCTAGAGACTCGTAGTAACACGCTTCGCACTCCGGGAATTCTATCGCAAGCAAACAATAACATACATAAGTAACAAGAAACGATGCACAAGCAAAACTCAAATAAGAGAGGTTGACCAGAAAGTTCAAATTAAGAACTCCGGTTCGCAAAAGAATCAAAACAAACGGAGCAATGAAACTCAAACGGCGAAAGAAAGAAGCTTCGTTTACTAATCTGAAACTAGGTCAAATTTTACAGTAGCAAATTTTGTTTGAGTTGGTTAAATGGAAAGAGTGTTTCGAGATGAAACTCCAGGCGCTTGAATCGCATGATTCCGTTAAATGAGCGAAAAGATAAACAGAAACTAAGATCGGATCAGAAATCACGATCAGAAAAATCGAGGAATAAATCCGATAAAAGAAAACTCACGAACAGACTAACGAACGAGCGTTCGTTAGCTGTAACTAACGGGCGAAAACCGTTCGTTAAAACAAACGTACGGACGAACGTCCGCTAACTGGAAGAACTGAGAAAAACCGGCGAATCCAAAAAAACGGATCTAGGGTTTCTGAAAAAACCGAACGGTTTTTATAAAAAAACCGGCGGCGGGGCACGGTGGCTACCTCCGGCAAGAGGGCTCCGGCGAGGCGGGGCAGCGGCTCACGAGGGCGGCGGGGCTTGGCGGCTGCGGTGGCGAGCGCGGGCGGCGGCGGCTGCGCGAGGCGGCGGCGGCTGC
>NC_041388.1:535341538-535352682 GCF_002162155.2 Triticum dicoccoides
GCGGCGGCTGCGGGCGGCAGGGTTGGCGGCGGTGGTGGTGGTGTTGGGGGCGGGGGTAGCGGCGTATATAAAGGGGCGGGGGCGGCGACTTAGAGGAGGGGGCAAGGCGCGGCGGCTGTGGAGTCCAACTCGGACTCCGGTCCGAGTGGCGGCGGCGGCGGCCTGGCGTGGCTGGGCCTTAGGCCCAGTCGGCGTGGAACCTCTTTCTTTTTTTTAAAGTTCACCGACCGAAATAAAATCCTAGAAAAAAATAATAAAAACCTAAAAATGCCAAACCAATTTTTCATCGTCTAAATAAAGTATTTAGAACAAGATGAACATTTTCTTGGCCCTATAATGCAATTTTGAAAAACATGCAATTTTTTAATGCAAATAAAATCCGAATAAAATCCAATAAAAATCAATTTAATGATTTTAATATTTTTCCTCTAATATTTCATTTATTTTGGAGAAGTCATATTATCTCCTCTCTGTAATTTTTGATGTGAAACATTTTTCGGAGAGAAATAATTAAAATCAAATCCTCTTTTCATTATTTGATAAAAGAATCAAATATGAAGACCGGGAAATCCCCAACTCTCTCCGAGGGTCCTTGAGCTACTTAGGATTTCGAGGATTACGGAACGGAAAAGCTATAAAACATGATATGCATGGATGATCTATGTATAACATTCCAAATTGAAAATTTGGGATGTTACAAGACCCCACATCGTATCATGTGTCTGTTGGAAAGAAACCCTAGGAGATACTTGAATTCCCACTTATCAACTCCCGAAACTTTCTGGTTATGCATTCAGGTGTTGGGTATACAAGGGAAGCATAATATCTCACCCAAACTAACAATTCCTACATCTAGCTGTATCCATCCTTCAACACATAACCAAGAAAACTTTGGAAATCGTGTACCTCAACATTCGAAAAGCATCTGTTATACAAGTTATGGCAATACTCCCGAACTCCCGCCCCAGTATTGGGTGGCATCGAGGTTATCTCACCAACAACTGCATAAAAGAGATTTTTGATGTCAGCGAAACTTAGGTATTCCAGAACTTCACCGATAAAATTGTGACGACAACACCTCGGAGCTCAACTCCCCGGGACACTGCCACAACCCCTAAATGTCAGGAGGCACCAAGAACAATGTTCATGTCACAAGAATATCGGAACGATTCCAAGATACCCGCGTGATCCTAAAAACAATTCGTGAAATTTGAGGTGAGAAAAGTCAAAACTTCTACGTCAGGAGGCCTCACCAGAGCGACGAAGGGGCTGAGGAGTAAAAATAATCCTACTCTCCGATATATATAATCCTAAGACTCAAAACATTTTTTTCTAGACTCAACAACGTCAGTGATTCGATCAAGCAGGGGGCTCCTAAGTCGAGGATGGCTCTGATTACCAACTTGTAACACCCACGATGCGGCTATATCTCCCACGTGTCGAGGCACGACTTAGAGACATAACTGCATGGTGGTTTAATCGCAAATGGGGTAATCTTCACACAACCCATGTACTGAATAAGAATGGGATAAAGAGTTGGCTTACAATCGCCACTTTACACAAATAACAAGTTAAACATACATCATCCAGAATACAATCAAGGTCCGACTATGGAACCAAAATAAAAGAAGACAACCCCAAATGCTAGATCCCCGATCGTCCCAACTGGGCTCCACTACTGATCAACAGGAAACGAAACAAAACAGGGATCAAGATCTTCATCGAGCTCCCACTTGAGCTGGGTTGCGTCACCTGCACTGATAACATCGGCACCTGCAACGGTTTGGAAGTATATGTGAGTCACAAGGACTCAGCAATCTCACACCCGTGAGATCAATACTATTTAAGCTTATGGGTAGGGGAAGGTAGTGAGGTGGAGCTGCAGCAAGCACTAAGCATATATGGTGGCTAACATATGCAAATAAGAGGAGAAGCAACGCAATGGTCGAGAATCTAGAAGTGATCAAGAAGTGATCCTGAAACTACTTACGTTCAAGCATAACACAAGACCGTGTTCACTTCCCGGACTCCGTCGAGAAGAGACCATCACGGCTACACACGTGGTTGATGCATTTTAATTAAGTCAAGTGTCAAGTTCTCTACAATCAGACATTAACAAATTCCCATCTGCCACAGAACCACGGGCACGGCTCTCAAAAGTTTATACCCTGCAGGGGTGTCCCAACTTAGCCCATCACAAGCTCTCATGGTCAACGAAGGATATTCCTTCTCCTGGGAAGACCCGATCAGTCTTGGAATCCCGATTACAAGACATAGGTAAAATAAGATCCAGCAAGACCGCCCGGATGTGCCGACAAATCCCGATAGGAGCTACACATATCTCGTTCTCAGGGCACACCGGATAAGCTAAGCGTACAGGTACCAACATAACCCAAGTTGCCAAGGGACAGTCCCGCATGGTGCTCTAGTTCGGACCAACACTTAGAGAAGCACTGGCCCGGGGGGTTAAAATAAGATGACCCTCGGATTCGCCGACCCAAGGGAAGGGTAATAGGTTGTTAGGCAAATGTAAAACAAGGGTTGGGCCTTGCTGGAGGAGTTTTATTCAAAGCGAACTCTCAAGGGGTTCCCATAACACCCAACCGTGTAAGGAACGCAAAATCAATAAACATAACATCGGTATGACGGAAACTAAGGCGGCAAGAGTGGAACAAAACACCAGGCATAAGGCCGAGCCTTCCACACTTTACCAAGTATATAGATGCATTAATTAAAAAATATATATTGTGATATCCCAACATATCCATGTTCCGACATGGAACAAACTTCAACTTCACCTGCAACTAGCAATGCTATAAGAGGGGCTGAGAAAAAGCGGTAACTTAGCCAAACAACGGTTTTCTAGGAAATGTGGGTTAGAGACTTGACATGGCAATATGGGAGGCATGATATAACAAGTGGTAGGTAGCGCGACATAACGATAGAGAGAACAACTAGAAAGCAAAGATAGAAGTTATTTCGAGGGTATGGTCATCTTGCCTGAGATCCCGCAAGGAAGAAGAACGAGTCCATGAAGAAGACAAACGGACGTAGTCGAACGGATCCTCACAACTCCGGAACGAAACCGAAGCTAACAAGAGAAGCAACCCGGAAAGAAGCAAGCAACATGGTAAACAACCATCACATAAACATGGCATGATGCACAACCAAGTATGATGCATGTCCGGTTTAAAGAGGCATGGCATGGCAAAGTGCAACAAACCACACTACAAATTAAGTGGAGCTCAATATGCAACGAGTTGCATATTGACGAAACACCACACGACTTATTTAATTCTCTCTCGTTTAGGTACCCAACAATATTAAATGTTGTTAAACATGGAAAGAGGTGAAGTATAATAAAACTACCTATCTAGGCAAGTTTAAATGAGGCCGGAACAACAAGCAACATAGTCCGGAAAAATCCTCATGTGCATATTTTAGATTTGGTGCTGTTCTGCCCTAAAGCATATTTTATATTTGTTAAACATGCAAAGTAATGCCACCAAGTTAATCTATGCATTTTTATACACCATTTACATATAAAGATTATTTAAAACCGAGCTACGGTTATTGAGTTATGCAATAAAGCATTTTAACATGTCATTAGAGCAAATTTAAACTAACAATATTTCAAACATTTTGAACATGAATGAAAACACCATATTATGAAACTAGACGAAATTTCAGCATTTTTCATATATAAAACATTTTAGTCCGATGCACGGTTGATGAGTTATTAGATGCATGAAGTCTAGGGGGCTTTTCTGCAAATCTGTTTAACACTGGAATAATAGCTAAATTCGTCCAGAGGGAAAAAACGGATCTGGGCCAAAACTGTGGGCGCAAGATAGCAATAGGGCGCACAGTGCTTAGGATAAGGTGGGGCGCTCACATCGGGCCAAAACTGGAGGAGCTGGGCTGCCCACCATGGGCCAAACCCAGTCGGTGGAAAGGTGGGCCGGTGAGGAAGCGGCCTCGCAGGGGCATGGTGCGGCTGGGCCTGGCGCTGACGTGGCGCAGTCAACACGCGGCTGCACTGAACGAGCTTCTCTCTCTCAATCTGGACAGCGGGGAGGCAGTGAAACTGGCGCGATCCTCTGCTCGTCAAGAAGCAGGGCAGCGGCGGTGCTAGACGGGAATGGACAAGTGCCTTGAATTTAGGGTTTGGACTAGAAATGGACTATATAAAGGAAAAGGGAGGGGAGTTTTGATCATCCGATCAAAATCAGATGGTCGAGATAAAAAGGTTAGGAGAGTCCAACAAATAAAACATAGATGTTTTATAGATATTTGGGGATGATCCGGACCCATCGGTGACGACTGAGTGGGTCGGGTTCGGGGAAGTTTCGGACACGCGCGAGGGGTCGATGTATCGTGCAAAGAGGGTTAGATGGACAAGGTCAAGTGTGTGGTTGGACTGAGAAGAGAGAGGAGGAAAGCAACCCCGGCAACCGTTTTCGGAGACCAGAAACGTGCGACGTTTGACCGACTATAATGCCGCTATAGTTATTCGTCAGGGCGTCAAACGGACTCCGAATGCGATGAAATTTGGCAAGCGGTCTACTGACAACAAAACAACACCCCACGCCAACTTCCAACCTATTCCGAGAACATTTTCCGGCCACTTATAAAATAATATTTCGGACATGCTGTGGGCGTGTGCGAGTGTGTCTTGGCTCAGAATGGACAACGAACGGAACTGGAGGAACCCGGACGGATGCAAGTTTTGAAAACATGATGATGCAATGCGGATGATGACATGGCAAGATGCAACACGCAAGAGAATGACAAGACAACAACAGTGAATAACTGGAAGACACCTGGCGCAATGGTCTCGGGGCATCACAGACGAGCATGGCGCTCACCACCAGGTGTGCTGCTGACATGTATAATAACATGGGTTCACCAACGTTCGGTGCAGCCAGGATTGGGTTGCTCGCAAGAAGGGCTTTTATTTCTTACAATCCGGCTGTTGCCGCATCCTTCCACTCGAAGTGATCGGTGTGCCGGAGGAGGCGATACAGTGGTAATGCCTTTTCTCCCAATCTGGAGATAAAGCGGCTTAAAGCTGTCACGCATCCTGCGAGTTTTTGGACCTTTTTAAGGTCTGTTGGCGTAGCCAATTGTGACAAAGCTCGGATTTTAGCTGGAATTGCTTCAATTCCTCTATTGGAAACAATGAAGCCCAGCAGCTTTCCAGGAGGGACGTCGAAAATACACTTTTTCGGATTGAGCTTGATGTCATATGCACGGAGGTTGTCGAATGTGAGACGTAAATCGTCTATTAGTGAATCGACGTGCCTAGTTTTAATGACGACGTCGTCCACGTATGCTTCAACTATCTTGCCGATCTGTTTCTCTAGGCATGTTTGAATCATCCGTTGATAGGTTGCCCCGACGTTTTTTAGCCCAAAGGGCATGGTATTGAAGCAAAATGGCCCATGCGGGGTAATGAATGCCGTTGCAGCTTGATCAGACTCCTTCATTTTGATTTGATGGTATCCGGAATATGCATCGAGGAAGCATAGTGAGTCGTGTCCTGCGGTGGCATCAATGATCTGGTCAATGCGGGGCAGGGGAAGGGATCCTCAGGGCAGGCCTTATTGAGGTCTTTGAAATCGACGCATAGGCACCAGGATTTATCCTTCTTTGGCACCATCACCAAGTTTGCTAGCCAGTCCGGGTGTTTTATTTCTCTAATGAATCCGGCCTCGATTAGCTTGGCTAGCTCCTCCCCCATAGCTTGACATTTGGGTTTGGAAAAGCGCCGTAGTGTTTGCTTGACCGGTTTATATCCCTTCAATATATTAAGGCTGTGTTCGGCCAATCTGCGTGGGATTCCTGGCATATCTGACGGGTGCCAGGCGAATATATCCCAGTTCTCCCGCAGAAACTCTTGTAGCGCGGTGTCGACCGTTGGGTCTAGTTGTGCCCCGATAGATGTTGTGTTCTTGGGGTCCGTTGGATGGACTTGGAATTTTACTATTTCTTCAGCTGGTTTGAAGGAGGTGGATTTGGGTTGTTTGTCCAGGATTACATCGTCCCTATCCACCGTGGAGCGTAATGCGGTTAATTCTTCGGCCGCGAGGGCTTTAGATAATGCCTCAAGGGCCAGGGATGCGGTTTTATTTTCGACACGGAGTGCTATGTCTGGATCACTCGCGAGAGTGATTATGCCGTTGGGCCCAGGAACCTTGAGCTTCATATACCTGTAGTGAGGTATAGTTTGGAAGCGTGTAAATGCATCTCGCCCCAATAGGGCGTGATATCCACTATTGAAAGGGGCCACTTGGAAGGTGAATTCTTCGGTCCAATAGTTCTCTGGTGTGCCGAATACCACGTCGAGTGTGACTTTTCCCGCGCATCGCGCCTCCCGACTGGAAATAATTCCTCAGAAGGTCATGCTACTTTGGTCGATGTGGCTCCTGTCTATCTCCATTTTACAGAGTGTATCTTCGTAAATGAGGTTTGGTCCGCTGCCACCGTCCATGAGAACCTTGGTGAGCTGAAAGCCATCCACGATCGGAATGAGGACCAAGGCAGCCGGTGCCTGGACTGTCCTGAATTTTGGTTCATCATCGGCATTGAAAGTTATGGCCGTGTCGTTCCAAGGGTTTGTTGCTGCGATTTGGCAGACTTCGGCGAGGTCGCGTAGTGCCCTTTTCACTTATTGTTTGAAGCGAAAGTCTCGAAGACCGTCAATACTCTGAGGTCGTCGTCTTCTGGGGGATATTGCTCTGGGGTGTTTTTGGTGAGGATATCCTCACCGCTCTTGGCCACCTGCCAGAGTATCCAACATGCTCTAGGGCTGTGGGTTGATATAGTATCTGGTGTTGCGTGTAATTTGCATAGTCCATCGATCCATCCCTCTAGAATTGTTCCGTGTCCTGCAATGGGTTTATATTTCTTTACCATTGGGTCGGGCATGCCACAAGGGTGCGTCCTTTTCGCCTGAATGAGGGGTTGAGTAGAAACCGGTGGTTCCTAGCGAGATGCCTGAGTTTTTTAGGCGCTTTCCATTGCATAGTACTTGTGTACTATGGTTGCCAAGTCTGCGAAGCGTGATACGCGACGGCGGTTGATGGTGTTGAGGATTCCTTCATCCATGCAATTGTTGTGGAATGCTGAGATCATGTCTCCGTCGCGGCAATCTTTAATCTTATCTTTGACAATGAGGAATATGACCCAAAAGTGGTGGACCATTTCCTAAGACTGCTGTCAGATGCCCATGAGGGCGCTTATATCTGGGTGGGTGGGTGGTTTGAAATCCAAACCCTGGCCCAATTTAGGATCCGGAGTTTGAAGAAGTTCCGAACTGATTTTTTGGGCTTGTCGCCCGATTCTATGTTCGGAGGACAAGGCATGTCTTTCTACTGGTAGGTGTCCGGCTCTTCAAGCTCGTAGATCCGAACATAGTTCGTCCTCAATATAGACGAAGAGTTGTCGTCTTGCTCCTCTACTACTACTATTTGATGGGTGCTCAACGGAGTTTTAATTTCTCTCTCGTCGGGTTTAAGCCAAATCCGATCATAGTCTATGGCGACCCCCAGGGCGGCAATGCGATCTAGGAGCTCGTTTAAAGACGACAGTTCCGCCGGATCCATCTGCTTGGAGTATTTGGAGTCAACATGGAGGGGATTTTCGATAACCCGAGAAGTCATCGTCGGCTTAACGGTTGAACGAGTGGTCATGATGAAGCCGCCCAGCCGGAGGGTTTGGCCAAGGGCCAGTGCTCCTCCGGAGGTGACGTTGTCCCTGAGAACAAGGCGAGCAATCGATCCTATCTTTCGACGTCACAGTGGAACTCTCAATGAAAGCACCAATGTCGGTGTCGAAACCGGAGGTTCTCGGGTAGGGGGTCTCGAACTGTGCGTCTAAGGTCGATAGTAACAGGGGACAAGGGACACAATGTTTACCCAGGTTTGGGCCCTCTCTATGGAGGTAATACCCTACTTCCTGCTTGATTGATCTTGATGAATATGAGTATTAGAAGAGTAGATCTACCATGAGATCATAATGGCTAAACCCTAAAAGTCTAGCCTGTCTGACTATGATTATGAGGGTCTGTCTATGGACCTAGCCCTCTGGTTTATATAGACACCGGAGGGATCTAGGATTACATAAGGTCGGTTACAGAGAAAGGAATCTTCATATTTTGACGCCAAGGAGAGTCCCATCCGAACACAGGTAGAGTCTTCGGTCTTCGTATCTTCACAGCCCATCAGTCCGGCCGATGTCTAATAGGTCGGATGCCCGAGGACCCCTTAGTCCAGGACTCCCTCAGCCTCCTCTCCCAAGATGGTGGAAGACGCTGAAGTGTTGTCCCTAAGGACACTTCCAGCTCAGGGTGAGGCACAGGAGGCCGTCACAGTGGCACCAGAGGATAACACCTCGGCCGCCGGACACATGGGGGAGCATATCCCCATGGAGACTGGCGATGGGGTCCATCCCCTATTCGGCCCCTAGCTGAATACGGTCCCGGAGACCTATATGGCTCCGGAATCTGGTAGGTAGCCTCCATCAAAGGAAGGAGGTGTGCCAATTCTACCAGTGACCTCTATCCATCGAGAGGCACCGGATACTCTATTCGAAGCGCTGCGAAGTGCTTCCATTGTTGAGGAACACCGTACCCTCGTGGGTACGGTGGTTGAGCGGATTCAGTCCGCCAAGAGCGGACTGACCGAAGCCTGCACAAGCCTTCTAACAGGCTTTGAGGTAAGCGACCAATAAAAAGAACGTCATAGTTTAGATAGTAGCCCTCGAGACTCTGTCCGGTGTTCAGAAAGAAAAGCCAGACAGAGGATCAACTAATTTTTGCAGGAGACTAACCAAATATGTCTTACATGAATAAGTAGGCATCGTTGCTAGCCGCGACCTCTCATGTTGCTGAGGTCTCCGGACTAAAGCAGAGTCTAGAGCAGGCCGAGGAAGAGCTCGGCCGTGTAAAAAAAGCAGCTAGAAGACAAGCAAGGTATGCAATGACCTTGTGTGTATCCGGAAATGATGACTGATTTGTGCTGACCATAATGCCATGATACATGTTTGGGCCGTGATCGAGGTGGAGGCCCTCAAGAAGGCGCTGGCCGAGGCCGAGGAGAGAGCGGCAAAGGAACAAGTCGCCCGTGAAAAGCATGAGGCCGGGTCGGTGAGTGATAATCCCCAAGTGCAGGGAATCATCAGAGCAATTTCCAAAAGTGGAAGTGATAAGTAAGGAGTGTCGAACCCACAAGGAGCTAGAGGTAAGATCAATATTCTCTCAAACCCTATCGGCCACTGATATGACTCTACGTACACCGAACATTTGCTTCCAACTAGCAACGAGAAATAAAACTATGTTGTGGGTATGAAGAGGATAACTTTGTATGATATCGGAGAGCTAAAATATAAAAGTAGGTGTTGTTATCATGAAGTTAGAATATATTACTAAATATTATAAATAGCGACTGTGGAATAAATGGTGGATCGGTGTGCGGAATTGTCTTAGGCAATCGTTAACAAGACTGTTAATCACTATTGTAGTTTCATATCAGGGAGAGGCATAAGCTAACATACTTTCTCTACTTGGATCATATGCACTTATGATTGCAAGTCTAGCAAGCATCCGCAACTACTAAATATCATTAAGGTAAAACCCAACCATATCATTAAAGCCTCAAGTCCTCTTTCTTCCCATACGCAACAACCCCCTTACTCGGGTTTGTGTTTCAGTCGCTCACCAACCCACTATAAGCGAATCATGAACATATTGCAACACCCTACAGCGGGAACTCCTCACGCTTGTGCGACACGGAGGGCACCATAGGACAGCATCAAAGTAAAACATACAACTCATACTAATCAAGATCATCAATCAACCAAAGACAAAAGATATCTACTCAAAACATTATAGGATGGCAACACATCATTGGATCATAATATGTGGCATAAAGCACCATGTTCAAGTAGGGATTACAGCAGGGTGCGGGAGAGTGGACCGCGTAAAAGAGATGAGGATGGTGATGATGATGTTGATGAAGACGATCACCGCGGCGATGATTCCCCTCTCCATCGCACTCCGGTGCCACCAAGGGAGAGGAGGAGAGGTTCTCCCCCTTGTGCTTCCTCCTCCATGGCCTTCCCCCGGATGGGGAGAGGTTCCCCCTCTGGTCGTTGGCCTTCATGACGATAATGGCCCCTCCGGATCCTCCTCCATGCCCTCCGATGATGATGGCCCCCTCCGGCAGGGTGCCAAAAGGGGCCTAGATTGGTTTTCGGTGGCTACGGAGGCTTTTGGTTTCTGTATTTATAGGAATTCTTGGCGTTGGTCTCACGTCAAGGAGGTGCCCGAGGTGTCCACGAGGCAGGTCCACGCACCTAGGGGGGGGGGGGGCGTCCCCACCCTCGCGGACGCCCCGGGACTCTCCTAGCCCAATTATTTTACTCCGGGGTCTTCTTTTGGTCCATAAAAAATCATCAAAATTGGCCCGTCAATTGGACTCTGTTTGATATTCCTTTTCTGTAAAACTCAAAACAAGGAAAAAACAGAAGCTGGCACTGGGCACTATGTTAATAGGTTAGTCCCAAAAATCATATAAAATAGCATATAAATGCATATAAAACAGCCAAGGTTGATAATATAATACCATGAATACTTCATAAATTATAGATACATTGGAGACGTATCAGCATCCCCAAGCTTAATTGCTGCTCGTCCTCGAGTAGGTAAATGATAAAAGAAATAATTTATGAAGTGTGAATGCTAGCAAGTGCATAAGTTTCATCAATGATAATTCCAATCACTTTTTCTAGCATTATTATATATCATAACAGTAGCTCATCTTCATAAAGCTTTTCATGATCAAGTAACAAGCTATTCACATGTTAAAGTATAGATCATAAACTTTCTTGAAACTAACAAACTATATTCTCAGTCATCAAACAATTGCAATTCATCTTATTTTCAGGAACGGACTATGTCAGAGCTTTGATTTTGCAAACTCCACATACTCAACTATCATTTAATCTTTCACAATTGCTAACACTCACATGATATTTATGGGTTCAAAGTTTTAATCAGACACGGAGAAAGATAGGGGCTTATAGACTCGCCTCCCAACCTTTTACCTCAAGGGTATTGTCAACAATAATAGTTCATGATAACT
>NC_041388.1:535353156-535491630 GCF_002162155.2 Triticum dicoccoides
TATCAAGATCTTTCCCACACAATGTGCTTGCCAAAGGATAAAATGTAAAAAGGAAAGGTGAAGATCACCATGACTCTTGCATAAGGGTAGAAGACAAAAGTAAAAGATAGGCCCTTCGCAGAGGGAATCAGATGTTGTCATGCGCTTTTATGGTTGGATGCACAAAATCCTAATTCAAAAGAACGTCACTTTATATTTCCAATTGTGATATGGACCTTTATTATGCAGTCCGTCGCTTTTATTTCTTCCACATCACAAGATCGTATAAACCTTATTTTCTCCACATTAATAGATCATACATATTTAGAGGGCAATTTATATTGCATGCACTGATGACAACTTAGTTGAAGGATCTTACTCAATCCATAGGTAGGTATGGTGGACTCTCATGGAAAAACTAGGTTAAGGAATGTTTGGAAGCACAAGTAGTATCTCTACTTGGTGCAAAGAATTTGGCTAGCATGAGGGGGGAAAGCAAGCTCAACATATTGGATGATCCAAGACAATATACTTTATTTCGGATATAAGAAAACATAACCCATTACGTTGTCTTCCTTGTCCGACATCAAACTTTTAGCATGTCATATTTTAATGAGGGCTCACAATTACAAAAGATGTCCAAGATAGTATATTTATATGTGAAATATCTCTTCCTTCAATATTCTTTCATGAATTGTTCAAGAAACCAATTCTACGTTTGCTAACTTTCAATAAGTTTACTACCTATACTTATTCTATGTGAAGTCATTACTCCCCATGGTATAAGCATATGAAACATATATAAATTCAGATTTATGATATTGAATTATTCAACCATTTACTCATAGGATATACGTGAAGCACGTGAGTAAATGACAAACTACTCCAAAAGATAATAGTGAAGGACACTAAGTAGTCAAATAATTAACTAGCCATGGGACGATTCTTTTTCATTTAATATTTCAGATCCAATGATTTTATTCAAACATCAATTAAAATTGAAAATACGCTCCAAGCGAAACACATATCATGTGACGAATAAAAATATAGCTCCGAGTAAGGTATTCCGATAGTTTTGAAGACAAAAGAGGGGATGCCTTCCGGGGCATCCCCAAGCTTAGTCACTTGAGTCTTCCTTGGATATTACCTGGGGGTGCCTTGGGAATCCCCAAGCTTAGGGTCTTTCCACTCCTGATTCGCCTCGTATCGATATCTCACCCAAAGATTCAAAACTTCAATCACACAAAACTTAACGGAACTTCGTGAGATAGGTTAGTATGATAAAGAGTAAACCATTCACCTTGGTACTGTCTAAGACAAAGATCATAATTTTTCTCACACAATGCCTACTGTACCATATCATTTCTACAATTTATATTGAGGAATATAAGTCATAGAAACTAGAAAACAAGCAAACTATGCAATGAAAACAGAATCTGTCAGAAACAGAACAGTCTGTAATGATCTGAACACTAACAATACTTCTGCTACTCAAACAATTATGAAATAAATTGGTGGACGTGAGGAATTTGTCTATTAATCTTATTCAAAAAGAATCATCACAAAATTACTCTTCTGTAAAAGATGGCAGCTAATCTCGTGAGCGCAAAGTTTCTGTTTTTTTACAGCAAGATCACATTAACTTTCACCCAAGTCTTCCCAAAGGTCTTACTTGGCACTTTATTGAAACAAAAGCTATAAAACATGATTACTAAAGTATCTTAATCATGTAAACACACAAAAACATTAAGGGTAAATATTGGGTTGTCTCCCAACAAGCGCTTTTCTTTACTGCCTTTTAGCTAGGCATGATGATTTCAATGATGCTCACATGAAAGATAAGACTTGAACATAAATAGAGCATCATGAATAATATGACTAGAACATTTAAACCTAACCCACTTCCTATGCCTAGGGATTTTGTGAGCATGCAATTTATGGGAACAAGAATCAACTAGCATAGGAAGGCAAAACAAGTATAACTTCAAAACATTAAGCACATAGAGAGGAAAACTTGATATTATTGCACTCCTACAAGCATGTATTCCTCCCTCATAATAATTTTCAGTAGCATCATGAATGAGTTCAACAATATAACCATCA
Organism: Triticum dicoccoides; assembly: GCF_002162155.2. Taxonomy (NCBI): domain Eukaryota; kingdom Viridiplantae; phylum Streptophyta; class Magnoliopsida; order Poales; family Poaceae; genus Triticum; species Triticum dicoccoides. The sequence goes on from NC_041388.1 coordinate 535,355,239, forward strand.
CATAAAGCATTCTTTTCATGATCTACGAGCATAGAAATTTTACTACTCTCCACATAAGCAACATTCTCCTCATTCGGAATGGCGGGATCAGTAGTTCCTAAAGTTGACACTCTTCCAAACCCGCTTTAGATGATAGTGTTATTCATACTCCAAAATATATAAGTAAAGTTCATGGAGCATTCTACAATTATTATAAACTAACTAATGTTCAAGCTCAAAATGTATAAGTGAAGCACACGAAGCATTCTATAAAGCCATACTCAAAAGATTTAAGTGAAGCTCAAAGAGCAATGCTATAAGATCATACTTAGAAGATATAAGTGAAACACATGAAGTATTCTATAAATTGATGAAGGGACATCTCATACTAGCATGGTTCTTAAAGAAAAATAAAAACACAAAGGACACAAATCATGTGAACAAAACAAAAACCGAGGTATACCGATATTTGTTGAAGAAGAAAGATGGGATGCCAACCGGGGCATCCCCAAGCTTAGATGCTTTAGTATCCTTAGAATATTTACTTGGGGTGCCTTGGTAATCCCCAAGGTTAATATCTTGCCTCTCTTTATTATTCTCACATCGGTAACTCCTCATTCTTCAAACACTTCTTCCACACAAAACTTTAACAAAAACTTTGTGAGATCCGTTAGTATAATAAAGCAAATCACTACCTTTAGGTACTGTTGAAAACTCATTCCAATTTCATATTAGAACTTTATCTACTGTATTCCAACTTCACCATGGTTCATACCCCCCCGATACTACCCATAGATTCATCAAAATAAGCGATCAACACATAGAAAACAGAATCTGTCAAAAACAGGACATTCTGTAGTAATCTGGAGGTTTAGTAAACTTCTGTAACTCCAAAAATTATGAAATAAATTTGAAAATTTGAAAAAAATTATACAGAAGTAATGTGAAAAAAGTTCAGACCCATTTGACTTTCCATTAAAGCATGTAAAATCACGTGCTATGACCAAAGTTTCTGTTTTTGTTCTGCACATAGTAAACAAGCAATCTAATCATTCTAAAACCAAAGCTTGGCACATTATTTTTATAATATAATGGATATATATAAGGGGATAATTATTTATGGAGAAGCTTCCATTAAAAATTCTACATTATTTCTGTGAGCATGAACACGCGTGCTCAAGGTCGACCCTCACTTCTTCAATGCATAACTTTCCAATCACTTCTCTTTTTGAAAAACTTTTTAGGCATGAGAGGCAAGTTTTTGTATTTTCATTCTTTTAATTTTTTTGTATGTTTCACCCACAACTAAACAGAAACAAAAAGCAAAAACAAAATCTACTTATTGAATAAAGCAAACAAGCATACACGAGAATATCAACCCCACGTAGGGAATCATCGTAGCAATTTCCAAAGGTGAAAGTGATAATTATGGGGTGTTGAACCCACAAGGAGCTAAAGGTCATATCAATGTTCTCTCAAGCCCTATCTACCACTGATATGACTCTACATACACTGAATGTTTGCTTCCAACTAGCAACGAGAAATAAAACGAGAAATAAAACTATGTTTGCTTCCAAATAGCTTTGTATGATATCGGAGATCTAAAATATAAAAGTAGGTGCTGTTATCATGAAGTTAGAATATATTACTAAATATTATAAATAGCGAGTGTGGAATTTATGGTGGATCGGTGTGCGGAATTGTCCTAGGCAATCGTTAACAAGACCGGTAATCACTATTCTAGTTTCATATGAGGGAGAGGCATAAGCTAACATACTTTCTCTATGGGATCATATGCACTTATGATTGGAACTCTAGCAAGAATCCGCAACTACTAAAGATCATTAAGGTAAAACCCAACCATAGAATTAAAGCATCAAGTCCTCTTTATTCCCATACGCAACAACCCCCTTACACGGGGTTGTGTTTCAGTCACTCACCAAACCACTATAAGCGAATCATGAACGTATTGCAACACCCTACAGCAGGAACCCCTCGCGCTTGCGCGACACGGAGGGCACCATAGGACTGCATCAAAGTAAAACATACAACTCATACCAATCTAGATCATCAATCAACCCAAAGACAAAAGATATATACTCAAAACATCATAGGATGGCAACACGTCATTGGATCATAATATGTGGCATAAAGCACCATGTTCAAGTAGGGATTATAGCGGGGTGCGGGAGATTGGACCGCGTAAAAGACATGAGGATGGTGATGATGATGGTGATGTTGATGAAGACGATCACCACGACGATGATTCCCCTCTCAATGGCACTCCGGTGCCACCGAGAGAGAGGAGGAGAGGTTCTCGCCCTTGTGCTTCCTCCTCCATGGCCTCCCCCTGTATGGGGAGAGGTTCCCCCTCTGGTCCTTGGCCTTCATGATGATAATGTCCCCTCCTAGATACTCCTCCATGCCCTCCGGTGATGATGGCCCCCTCCGGCAGGGTGCCAGAGAGGGCCTAGATTGGTTTTCAGTGGCTACGGAGGCTTCTGGCGGTGGAACTCCCGATCTAGGTTAATTTTCCGAGGTTTCTGTATTTATAGGAATTTTTGGCGTTGGTCTCATGTCAAGGAGGTGCCCGAGGCATCCACGAGGTAGGCCCACGCGCCTGGGGGGGTGTGCGCGCCCCCGCCCTCGTGGATGCCCCAGGACTCTCCTGGCCCAACTCTTTTACTCTGGGGGTCTTCTTTTGGTCCATAAAAAATCATCAAAAATTGGCACGTCAATTGGACTCTGTTTGATATTCCTTTTCTGTATAACTCAAAACAAGGAAAAAACAGAAACTGGCACTGGGCACTAGGTTAATAGGTTGGTCCCCGAAATCATATAAAATAGCATATAAATGCATATAAAACATCCAAGGTTGATAATATAATAGCATGAATACTTCATAAATTATAGATACGTTGGAAATGTATCAGTGAGGTCCAGCAGGAGCTCCAGGATGCCGTGAAGAAATATGAGTCCTTGGAGCACCACGTTGCGGACCAAGATTTCGAACTCGCCAAGGCCCGCCAAAGTGCACAAGATGCCCAGGTCGAAGCCCAAGGCGCCCTCCAGGAGATCCAAGAGGCCAGAAAAATCACGGCGGGTAAGGCCTTCATTATGCAGAGCATGTATGTGAAGAAGAGGTATCTCTTACTAACCCGGATTTGGAGTTCTACAAGAGCGTTTGCGGATTTACCGCACAGTGTTGCCGACGCTGCGGAGTTCTTCCGAGCCGAAGAGGGGAGCTCGATGGAGAAGCTATTCTGGTCGCAATACCTTGCGCCAGAACATCCGGTGCCCTTTAGCGATCAGCTAAAATTGCTGGTCAAACTGCATAGGGTGGCCGAACTACCCATGAAGGATTTAATAATCCGGCTATGGCCTACTGAAGTCATACCCAGCAGCTACTTCGGGCTCATGAAGTAGCTGGTCAATGCATGCCCCTGGCTTGACGTCATCAAGCAGTTGGTCTGCATCGAAGGTGTGCGGATGGCCTTCGCCCGTGTCAAGATATAGTGGGCGAAGATGGACGTCGTCAAGCTCGCGACCGAGGGACCGGCCGCTGGCAAGGATCTCCGCACGCCACAGTGGTATTTTGATGATGTCCTTAAGGGATCTCGCATTGTAGAGGGCAAGTGCTCAAAAGATATTATCTTTGAATGAGTACCTTCATGTTATCCCGTCCTCTATGATGAAAACAAGACTGATGTGTAATATGATGCTTGCTGTTTATTTTGGAATTCTACCTCCTGTGCGGCCATTTATATTAAATCTAAGAGTTGGCCAGTCGTCGGCTTTAGCCCCCATGTAGGTAGTATGGGGGTTTTCGGGATGGAATCTAAACACTCTTGATCCAAGAAATTGGTCCTTGAAGGAGGTGTTTAGCGCGACGAACTAGGCAATTGGACTATGTGGCTTTATCACCGTCACTTAGCCATAGGAGTTTCACAATAGAAATGTAGGCGCAGCCCCTAGTATTCGTTAGTCCAGACTAGGGTGCTGTAGACACCTGATCGCGTGAAGGCCGGTCCGTCGCATAATGCGGAAAAATCGCAAGAGATTTTAACCTCCGAAGAGATGACCGGCTCACGCCGCATCATGACCGTCAGTTTTTGGCTTTCTCTACTGAGGTGCTCATACGGATAAATCAGTAGTTCTCCCTTTACTACCCTAGCCGATAGAGCGCAACGTAAGGTAGTAAGCACAGGAGCCGGGCAACCCAACTATTGACCAAAGACATGATTCGGAGCTAATGCATAAAATGCTAAATTCGGGGGCCGGACTATACTGTAAAAGTGTTCGAACTTGTTGCCATAGTATGGGGCACAATGAAGCCCCTGGCGAATTATGACGTACCAAAGTGGACAGATGCAAATAATAATAGTGAAAAAATAAAAATGAAGTAGTAAGTTAGTGCCACATAAGTTGGGCCGCAAATTGTTTCCATTATAATTGTGATGAGTACGTCAAACCATATTTGTACAAATAGTGCGATAAGCAACAGTGGCTATTTAACATGCCAAGACCAAGGGGGAGCTGCGTACGGGTCCTGAAAATAGGTGGAATGATAGTTAAGAAGAACATCTCGAGATTTCCCCACACATCTGTGCTACTTGCCACCTTGGTATATCCGTCCTTCAAAAGGACCGATTATTAGGTCATCGAGCGGGCCCTGTGAAAAGAAATCTGAAAGCGATAAAAAAAGTAAAATTATGTGTGTCCCGGGAAGTCGAGCCGTATTGTGGACCATAGTATGGTTATGCCTCCGTCTCTGCCCATGGTATTTTTAGTGCATAGTTATGTACGCGTGGTACGTATGTCGCCACTTGGTCGGGGCTGAGACGGAGGTGGAATTGCTATTCTAACTCCTGACGAGCCGGACTGTCATGCTGCGGAGTAGTCCAGACTCGTATGACAGTGTTCGGGAGCTTGGCCGCTGAATTGAAGTTCTGTCTTAAAAGGCCGCTCTGTACTTCTGCTTCCAGGGCCGTGGTGTGTTCCTCGGTACGAAGGGAGCGCTCGGTGTTTCCATTGAGTGTTACGACACCGCATGGTCCGGGCATCTTGAGCTTGAGATAAGCATAGTGTGGCACCGCATTAAATCGAGCAAATGCAGTTCGTCCGAGAAGTGCGTGATAGCCGCTGCGGAAGGGGACGGTATCGAAGATTAACTCTTCGCTTCGGAAGTTGTCCGGAGATCTGAAGACGACCTCCAATGTGATTGAGCCCGAGCAACAGGTCTCTACACCTGGTATAACTCCTTCAAAGGTAGTTTTGGTGGGCTTGATCCTTGATGGATCGATGCCCATTTTGTGCACTGTATCCTGATAGAGTAGGTTGAGGCTGCTGCCACCGTCCATGAGGACTCGTGTGAGGTGGAATCCATCAATTATTGGGCTGATAACCAGTGCGTCTGAACCACCATGGCGGATACTGGTCGGATGGTCCCTACGATCAAAGGTGATCGGGCATGACGACCATGGGTTGAATTTTGGGGCGACTGGCTCTATCGCATAGACGTCCGAGAGCGCGCGCTTGCACTCCTCTTAGGGATATAGGTAGCGTATATCGTGTTCACCATTTTGACCCAAGGGGGAAACTTCTTCTGTCCCCCTGTGTTTGGTGGGTGGGGCTCCTCGTCATCACTCTCGCTTTGCGACCCCTTCTCATTCTCTTCGGCATTTAACTTGCCAACCTGTTTGAAGACCCAACAACTCCAGTGGGTATGATTGGCTGGTTTATCAGGGATGCCATGGATCTGACATGGACGATCGAGTATGCGGTCCAGGCTGGAAGGGCCCTGATTATTCCTTTTATATGGCTTCCTCCGCTGACCGCACTTGGAGCCACTAAATCCGGCGTTGACCGTCGTGTCATCAGTATTGTCACTATTGTTTCGACAGTTGTGCCTGTTGTGTCGGGGCTTGCCATTGCTATTTCTGGCTTCCGAGGTGCCAGGTTCGCTTGCATTGATATTGCTGCAGGCTAGCCAGCTATCTTTGCCCGCGCAAAAGCGGGTCATGAGTGACGTTAGGGCCGCCATGGACTTCGGCTTTTCTTGGCCGAGGTGTCGGGCGAGCCATTCGTCGCGGATGCTATGTTTGAAGGCCGCTAGGGCTTCGGCATCCAGACAGTCGATGATTTGGTTCTTTTTAGTTAAGACCCTAGTCGAGAATTTCCTTGCTGACTCTCCAGGCTGTTGGACTATGTGACTTAAGTCATCGGCATCTGGAGGTCTGATGTATGTGCCTTGGAAGTTGTCGCGGAAGGCGTCTTCCAGGTCTTCCCAACTGCCGATAGAGTTTTATGGCAGGCTGTTCAGCCAGTGCCGGGCTGGTCCCTTGAGTTTTAGGGGGAGGTATTTGATGGCATGAAGATCATCACCGCGGGCCATATGAATATGGAGAATAAAGTCTTCAATCCATACCTCGGGATCTGTGGTTCCATCATATGATTCGATATTCACGGGTTTGAACCCTTCTGAGAATTCATGTTCCATTACTTCATCAGTGAAGTAGACGGGGTATGCGGCGCCTCTATATCGGGCCAGATCATGACGTAGTTCGGATGGATTCCATCTGCGGCTTTCGGCCCGGACCTGCATTATTCTTCAGGTCCTGCCGTAGGTCATACGTGTATCCCTGAGTTGTTTTGTCTCTGCCTTTATGGCGAGGTAGGATGGGCCGGTGTTCGGCTTGAGTTGCCGCTTTTTCCCGGCCACGTGGTGGATGATCAGCCGCATTACGCGCTGATGGTACAGGCTCAAGTGCCTCGTCATTGAATTGAGGTAGCAGTTTACGCTTCGGGTAACTTTTGGTTGGGCGCTCCAGGCTATATTCGTCTGCTTCCAGGACATTAGTCCATCTATCGTTGAGCAGATCTTGATCAGCTTGAAGCTGCTGCTGCTTCCTTTTCAGGCTCCTTGCAGTGGCTACTAGCCGTTGCTTAAAGCGCTCCTGCTCGAGAGGTTCCTCAGGCACGATAAAGTCTTCGTCACCGAGGCTCACCTCATCCTTGGAGGGTTGAAGGTAATTACTGTCCTCCGAGTCTTCGTTTGGAGCCTGTTCGTCAGGGCTAACTTGCCCATCCTCCCGATCGCCTTGTTCAGAGTTTTGCTCGGTGGGGTTTTCTTAGTCTTCGGCATCATCCGGAGTGTTGTTATCTCTCGTGCCGGTATTTTTGTCTTTGCTGCAGCCTGATTAAGAGCTGCGCCGTCGGCGCTTTGGTTGTCTCTCGGGAGGTTTATCCCCTACTCGATTTTTCTCATTATTGTTGTCACCCTCCTTGGGTGTATCCACCATGTACACGTCATACGAAGAGGTGGCCATCCAGCTTCCGGTAAATGGCGGGTTTTCGGCTTGCTCCTCTACGACATCGTCGTCCATACCGTCGATGTCTACGAAGCCGTAATCGAGCATATCAATTAAGTCCTGTACTGTGGCAATGAAGTGGGTGGTGGGTGGGACGTAAAATTCCTCGTTCTCAGCCCCTAGTCTGGGCTGGGCGTAGTGCGGGCGTTGGTCCTCCGTAATCACGAGGGATCACATCAAGTCCAGAGCCTCGCTTAAAGGCGAGGTTTGTTGGTGGAGAAAAGAATCCTAGAGTACGGCGGGAAGGGAATTCATCGGCCGAGCTCACACGATGCTGACTCTGAGAGTTCGGAGCAAGCGTCCGGGGAAGAGTCCGACTGGGTGATGGATGCCGGTGACACTACTTCCTCTGGCTCTCCCGTACTGGGCTTTTTGGCTGCAAATAGTCCGGTGGGTTTAGAAATCCCATTTTCGATACTGGCGAGGCGCTCCGGATCTAAGGCTAGAGCAGAGGTTGGGGTCGTGAATCCTTGGAAGATGAAGCCTCCATGATGTCAGCGGCATAATCTAGGTTTTCAAAACTAATCTTCTGACCTGGGGCGTAGCTATCGATCTGCTCGAGATGGCCAAGCTAGTTGGCCCGCAGTGCGAAGCCGCCGAATACGAAAACTGGCCGGGGAGAAAAACCTCCCCTAGGGAAGCATCATTGCAGATGATGGATGGAGCCATCAAACCTTTTGACGGTGACATAGTGGAACTCTCAATGAAAGCACCAATGTCGGTGTCAAAACCGGTGGATCTCGGGTAGGGGGTCCTGAACTGTGCGTCTAAGGTTGATGGTAACAGGAGACAGGGGACACGAAGTTTTACCCAGGTTTGGTCCCTCTTCATGGAGGTAATACCCACGTCATGCGACGTGTCAAGAGAACAGGCACCGAGTTGGCAAGACAGCGCGGCAAGCCTTGCCGGGAAACCAAAGATGTGACGTTGAGCGGTGCATTTAATACGCCCTGTCAGCCCACAGAGTTACGTATGATAGCACTATTTGTTATCTTATTAGTGCATAATGACTACTTTGCCACTGTGGTAACACCTTGATCTATAAAAGGAGGCCCATGACAACCGTAGAAAGGGTTAGAAGGTTGGATAACTCACACCCCCATACGCGTGGTCGCTGCTGCCTAAGGCGACCCCTACCGGGCAAGTGTACTATGCTCACCACCACCTTTTCCACCATCAATCCACCAAAGTAGGAGTAGGGTTTTACGCCTCACGGCGGCCCGAAACTGGGTAAATTGCCCGCGTGATCTCTGTCGTGATGTCCATGCTGGTCTGCTCTTTGTGCAATGCGTTGCCCCCTGCTGAACCAGCAAGGGACCTCCTGATCCCATAGGTGGTCATGGTTTCCCGCGACATCTTTGCCACGCTAGGTAGGGGGGCTCGCTTGTGCAAATCTGAAGGCGTGCGCACCGCGTCGACTTCATCACCATTTTCATCTTTGACGATGCCATCAACCAAGGCTCCCAAGAAGAAGCCTCGTCCTTCAGCTCACCCATCCACCTCGAAGGCTCAGCGGCCTGCGGCCTCCAACACTTCTGGGGGCGCAGAAGCACGCGAGGATGCGGACGCTGCTAGGGAAGTGGTCAGAGCAGGCGGCGGCGTCGCCACTTCTCCCACGGCCGATGCTGGAGCAGGAGGTGCTGGAGGGGATCAACATCAACAACACCCCGACGGTCATGCTCCGCAAGGTACGGGTGAGGGGGTCACTCTATCTGCGCCCCTCTCCCCGCCCGACGGGCACAACCACAGCAACGACACTCGGACCGGGGCAAATCGCCCTCCTTCGGCCTCCCCCACTACGGATGCAGCCGTAGCGTGTGCACCTCCCCCGGGACAGGCCAACCAAGCCGCCGCGCCCGACGGAGCCATTGGCCCTCGAGCGCCTTCGCCACACCACATCCAGGTGGTCGCCCCGCAGCGACAACAGGGGCGCAGCGTTACCACCACAGGTACCGTCAGGAGCTGAGCGACGGTACGATCGACTTTGTCAACATCCATGCCAAGTACGGGTTTGGAGGCCATGGCTCGAGCTCAGCTCTGAAGTTTCTGCCAACGGCCGATCAGATGGACGAGTGGCATGCCACTATCCAAAGCCTTCTCGGTTTCGCCCAAGCTGGGGGCTCACGGCAAACTGGCACGCCGCGACCTCCCCAAGCAACAACAATGGCGCATGCTGCTGACCGGACGGAAGGGGCCATCCCCACGGTGCAGTCCCCACCATGATAGCCAGCACGAGCACAACCGAATCAAGACCCGGATGATGTCTTGATGGATTCTTCTGACCCTCGAGCACGTCCAGGCCAACGTCGAGCCCCGGATGATAGGCGGAGAGGAGGCACATGCGTCGTCGAGCAACGCCGCGATGACCTCTGCCGGACCGGCGGGTACGACGGCCTCAACGTCAACGAGCATGCGCTCGGTGTTGGCGGGTGCCTGCCTTTCAAGGTTGGCAGCCCTGCCTTTACATGAGAGCTACGACAAGTACGTTGGTCGTCAGTTCGCACGTTCAAGCCAGAGATACTTGAGAAGTACGACGGGAGGCTGAACCCGTCAGAGTTCCTGAGCATCTACATCATCGATGTTCAAGCTGCCCGGTGAAGAGATGAGAAGGTGCTTGCCAACTACTTCCCTTTGGCCCTCAAGTCCAATGTGACGTCTTGGCTGATGCACCTACCGGAGAACTCCATTTCGTCATGGGTTGACCTGTGCCATGAGTTCATTAGCGCTTTCACTGGCGGTCATCAGGAACCCGGTAGGCCTAGTGATTTGCCACTTCTCCAGCAGAAGGAAGGAGAAAACCTTCATAAGTATTTACAGAGATTCAGAAAAGTCCATAGAAATATCCCAAATATCCATCCGGCAGCGGTAATAGCTGCCTTCCAGTCCAATGTGCGCAACCGTCGTATTCGTTCCAAGATGAACGTATGGTTTGCCCAAGAATGTGAAGGAGATTTACACACTGGTGGATAAGTGTGCTCGGATGGAAGAGGGAAGGAAGTTGCCCGGAGAGGAAGATTGCACCAATGTTGATTCAGAGGATGAGGATGAATCAACTAGCCAGAAGAAGAGCAAGAAGCACAATAAGAAGCGTAGAGATAAGGCAGTGATGACTGTTGAAGGTTCTGGTTCGCCTAGTACCAGCAAGAAGGCCAAAGCCGAGGCCCCGGTAAGGAAGCTGCCTCGTGCGCAGACTACCAGGAAGTCGCTATTGCCGAGAAAGCCGGGAAGGGTGATGAGTCGTACTGCAAGATTCATCGGACCAACGGCCACGACCTTCAAGAGTGTTATCAAGTTGAGCAGCTTGTCAAGAAACAGAGAGCAGAGTATGAGAAGCGAGATAAGGAAAAAGATTAAAATCTAACTCGCGGTAAGGGCCGAGGTGGTGAAGCAAACTACCCCGGCAAGCCCTTTCGGAACCAGGGAAAGCCCGCCAGAGGTCGAGAGAAGGAAACCTGTGATGATGAGAGTGATGGAGGGTGAGGGAGTCCGGGATTAAGGGGTGTCCGGATAGCCGGGCTATACCTTCGGCCGGACTCCTGGACTATGAAGATACAAGATTGAAGACTTCGTCCCGTGTCCGGAAGGGACTTTCCTTGGCGTGGAAGGCAAGCTTGGCGATACGGATATGTAGATCTCCTACCATTGTAACCGACTCTGTGTAACCCTAGCCCTCTCCGGTGTCTATATAAACCGGAGGGTTTTAGTCCGTAAGACGAACAACAATCATACCATAGGCTAGCTTCTAGGGTTTAGCCCCCTTGATCTCGTGGTAGATCTACTCTTGTACTACCCATATCATCAATATTAATCAAGCAGGACGTAGGGTTTTACCTCCATCAAGAGGACCCGAACCTGGGTAAAACATTGTGTCCCCTGCCTCCTGTTACCATCCGCCTACACGCACAGTTTGGGACCCCCTACCCGAGATCCGCCGGTTTTGACACCGACATTGGTGCTTTCATTGAGAGTTCCTCTGTGTCGTCACTTTTAGGCCCGATGGCTCCTCCGATCATCAACGACTATGCGACCCAAGGTGAGACTTTTCTCCCCGGACAGATCTTCATATTTGGCGGCTTTGCACTGCGGGCCAATTCGCTTGGCCATCTGGAGCAGATCGAAAGCTACGCCCCTGGCCGTCAGGTCAGATTTGGAAGTTTAAACTACATAGCGGACCTCCGCGGAGACTTGATCTTCGACGGATTCGAGCCGCAGCCGAGCGCGCCGCACTGCCACGACGTGCATGATCTCACTCTGCCGCCGAACAGTTCCCTGGAGGCCGCACCCGCATCAGCTCCGACCCTTAATTCGGAGCCAACTGCGCCAATCGAGGATGGGTGGTTGGACAACGCCTTGGGGGATGCAATCTCTATGGCGATCGAGCCGAACACCAGCCCTATTCTCTGTGAAGCCCGTGACTCCAAGGAGCCGGACTCCTCTCCAGACTCCAAGCCCTCCGCGCCCCTACCGATCGAACCCGATTGGGCGCCGATCATGGAGTTCACCACCGCGGACATCTTTCAGCACTCGCCCTTCGGCGATATTCTGAATTCACTAAAGTCTCTCTCTTTATCAGGAGAGCCCTGGCCGGACTATGGTCAACAAGGTTGGGATGCGGATGATGAAGAAATTCAAACCCCACCCACCACCCACTTCATAGCCACTGTCGATAATTTAAACGACGTGCTCGACTTCGACTCCAAAGACATCGATGGTATGGACGATGATGTAGGAGATGAACATGAACCAACGCCTATAAGGCACTGGACATCCGCCTCATCTCATGATGTATACATGGTGGACACATCCAAAGGAAGCGACGACGAGGAACACAGGGATGCAACGAGGGATCGTTCACTCGAAAAGCAATCAAAGCGGCGATGTAAGAGCCGCTCCAAGCCCCGCCTCGACAGAGACAGCAGCCATACAGACCCAGCCATAGAGCAGGACGAGCCGGCGGATGATGAACATGCCTTCGAGCAACCGTCCGAATAGGGAACCTTGGATAAACACACCAAACACCCCGTCCCCGGCGAAAACAACAGTCCGGATGACCTTACGCCGGATAAGCTCATGGAGCAGAAGAACCTCCACGAAGGGCTCGTCGCTACTGCACGTAGCCTGAAAAAGCAGAAGCGGAAGCTCAAAACTACGGAAGATGCACTCAGAATTAGATGGAGCAAAGTACGCAACACCACAGACAAATATGGCGGCAGTCGCCGCACAAAAAGCTATCCAAAGAGAAAGCTACTGCCTGAATTTGACGAGGAGGCCTTAGAGCCCCCGCAGTCAAAAAATAGGAAAGCCACCCGGTCGGATAGACGACCGCATGGCCAGCATGGGGCGGCAAGCGGCGATGCACACAAGCCGGCACGCGATCCACCAAAGGATCGGCATCAAAAAGATGGCCCAGCCAGATCTATCTACGGGCCAAGAAAGCAAGCTCTAGTAAGCAATGCAACACAACAAATATCCGAACATCATGGCACACCCAAATACAAGGGTGCCGCACACCCCCTTTGTTTCACCGATGAGGTGCTGGACCATGAATTTCCACCGGGATTCAAGCCCGTAAACATAGAGGCGTACGATGGAACAACAGACACTGGGGTCTGGATCAAGGATTATATCCTCCACATACAGATGGCCAGAGGAGATGACCTCCATGCCATAAAATACTTACCCCTCAAGCTTAAAGTGCCAGCCCGGCATTGGCTCAAAAGCCTTCCCAAAAACACCATTGGAAGTTGGGAAGAGCTTGAGGATGCTTTCCGGGCAAATTTTCAAGGGACCTATGTCCGCCCTCCGGATGTAGATGATCTCAGTCACAAAACTCAACAGCCCGGAGAGTCAGCCCGGAAATTCTGGAACATATTTCTTACTAAAAAGAATCAGACAGTCGACTGTCCGGACGCCGAAGCCCTAACGTTCGAGACGAATGGCTCACCAGACACCTCGGCCAAGAAAAGCCAAGAACAATGGCCGGATTAACAAGCCTCATGACCCGCTTCTACGCAAGAGAGGACAGCTGGTTGGCAAGATGTAGCACCAGCGACCCAAGTACATCCGAAGTTAGGGATGGAAACGGAAAACCCCGACGCAACAAGGACCAGCGCTGGAATAAGAGAAACAGCCCAAAGAGCACAGCGGTCAACGCCGGATTCAAAAGCTCGCGATAGAATCAGAGAAAGTCACCCCTCAAGGATAACATGGACGAGCTATCCAACTTAAACAAAATCTTGGACAAGATATGTCAAATACACAGTACTCCCGGGAAGCCTGCGAACCATACCCACAGAGATTGTTGGTTTTCAAGCAATCCGGCAAACTCAACACCGAACACAAGGGGCTCGACACAACAAGTGAGGACGACGATGAACCCCACAAGCAAAGTACCAGGAAACAAAAGGATTTCCCACAAGAAGTCAAAATAGTAAACTTACTTCACGTGACGAACAGAATGGCGCCAACAAAAATACGCGCCATACGGCCTATCCCAAAGGAGTCTCGCCAATGGTTGTTAAAACCGATCACCTTCGACCATCAGGATTAATCTAGAAGTATCCGGAACGCAGGCTGGACTGCCTTGGTATTAGACCCAATAATCAGTGGACTCCACTTTACAAACATCCTGATGGACGGCGCCAGTGGTCTAAACCTGTTATACCAGGACACAATCCGCAACATGGGGATAGACCCAACAAAAATTCGCCATAGCAAAACCTCCTTTCAAGGGGTAACGCTAGGCTCGGATGCCCATTGAATGGGTTCTCTCCGGCTAGAAGTTATGTTCGGCTCCCCTGATAACTTCCGTCGCGAACAGCTAACTTTCCACATCGCCCCATTCTCAAGTAGCTATCAAGCACTGCTGGGACGCGAAGCTTTCGCCCGCTTTAACGCAATACCGCATTATGCATCTCTCACGCTTAAGATGCCCGGTCCACAAGGCATCATCTCATTACAGGGAAAACATTGAGTGTTCCCCCTGCGCGGAAGACAGTGCGGCTTCCTTGACAGCCCCACAATAAAGCGGCTTCACCAGCCAAAGCACCTAAACAGGTCGTCAAGACCACGGACACGGCTAGACAAGTCCGGCATAAACATACAATTGATAAAGGCTTAATAGCCGTATGCCCCTGTACTAGGGGCTCCGCGCATATAAAACAAGAGACAATAAAGCTCAATTTTACACATTTCGATTTATACTTCGTTTATTTAGTATAACTCATGTTCGTCACGATCTTTCTTTAACTAAGTTCCTCTATTTTGCAGATGAACACCGTGCTATGCCCGTCCAGGATACGGCACAACGGAGACACAGGCGCAGATGTGCAGCAGGGACCCGTTCCAAGGATTCTTTTCTGATTAAGACCATGCGTGAACCTTTTTTACTATCTCTTGTTGATACACATCCCCTGGTTTCTTGGTATAACCAAGGAGGAGGCAGGCGTTTTGGCATGTGGCCACGTCAGAGTTTTTGCGCGTACCTAGACACCAGGGTCTTATTACTAAGGGTGTTATCTCGCCCGCCCTCATAAAGACCGAACACCTTAGGGAGTGTTCGGCGTCGCGAGTTCTGCCTTATATGCATCAGCTCCGAATCATGTCTTTGGTCAAATGTTGGGTTTGCCCAGCTCCTGTGTTTTGCTACCTTACGTTCCCCTCTATCGGCTAAGGCGGCACCAGGAGAACTACTGCGATTGTGCCCCGGTTCGGCCAGGCGAGCACCTCAGTAGAGAAAGCCGAAAACTGACTGTCATGATATAGCGTGAGACTGGTCAACCACTCGATGACTTACCAGAATCTTTAGGATTCCTCCACATTAATGAAGGGCCGCTTCCCGGCCAGGCACATACGCGCCCCGAGTTCGGGCGAGCGCAGGCGCCACCAGGGGCTATATAAGTAGCCTCACCGTCAAACTCCTATGGCTAAGTGAAAGTGATAAAGCATCATAGTCCGATTGCCTAGTCCGCTACGCTATCACCTCCTTTGTAGGACCAAGACGTTGGATCAAGTCTGAAAATGCGCCTTCTGCGAACACCCCCGCATTATGTGCGTGGGGGCTGAAGCCGACGACTGCCATCTTTCAGATTATATATACATATATGTTAAACGGCCGCACAGGAGGTATTATAATATTTGCAGGCACAAGTATAAAAAGCTTCTCCAATTTATCAAAATATTGTTTTACAATAACGCTATTCGAATATAGTGTCCTTCGAGCACTGCGTCTCTATTAAACGAGCGCCTTGCAGAACTTCCTGAAAATAGTGCTCGATAGGTACTCGGCTTCCATCCGAGTCTGGGGATGCAACAGCGGTGGCCTCCATTTCCGCCCAGTATGTCTTGACACGGGCAAGAGCCATCCGCGCACCCTCTATGCATGCTGACCTCTTCATCGCATTGAGATGCGGCGCCGCACCAAGGAACTGCTGAACCAAGTTGAAATAACTTTTCGGCTCTGGCCTCTCTGGCCATAGATGACTCACGACATACTTCATGGCGAGTCTGGACAACCTATTTAGCTCGGCCCATTCGGCCAAACGATCGGCTAATGACAGCGGACGCTCCGGATTGTGGAACTGCGACCAAAAGAGCTTTTCCACTTCGCGATCTTCTTGATCTCGGAAGTGTTCGGCCGCATCTGTGGCACTCGCTACCAAATCCAGATAGGTGTCCTCCGTACTCCACATCCGGTCCAACGGAGCATGTTTAGGATCATAGAACTTCCTCCGCAGCATAAAGGGCTTTCCAGCCGCGATCTGTCCGGCCTGACGTAGCTCCTCCTTCATAGCCCTCATCACAGAGCGAGCATCCTTGGCATCGGCAACGGCCTTCTCCAGGTCTGTTTGTTCCGCCCAATCTTCTTTTTCAAGAAGCTTGCAACGGTCAGCAGCGTTCTTCAGCTTCACGGCCATCTCAGCCATTTCCTTCTTGCTTCAGTAGTGAGCTGCCTATTCGGCTTTCAGCTCTTCAATTGCCTTTCCGGCAGCCGCATCACTTTTCTTGGCTTGCTCCTTAGCTCGGGCAAGTTCCGCCCGAAGATTCTCCATGGTGGCAGCACCATCGGCATCAAGCGCACACATTGTAAGATACTGGCATAAAGCTCCTCTTACCAGGTGCCGCCGGAGGAATTACATACCTTGAGCCTCGTCAAACCGCTTGTTGACAAGCGCGATGTCAGCATCTGCCACGTCAAGTTCCCGCTTTAGCTCGGCAAATTCATCAGTCCGGCTTGCCGCCGGACACTTCGCCACCTACGTATGAAGGCGGCATATTAGACCTGGGATTATGATCCTCTGCGCACCGTCACTTTTGACAACGCAAAGAGTCTCAGGGGCTACTATCTACACAGGGCGCATCTTATTTATGCGCAACTGTCCAAAAAGGGTACATTATTTTGCGTACCTCAAAACCTGTCAGTAAACTCCTGACGGCCTCGTGCAATCCGCTCTCCGCGGATGAAATCCTCTCAATCACCGTACCCATCAATGCACGGTGCTCCTCTGAGATAGATGCTCGCCCTAGCAGATCCTTCAGCTCCTCTGACCATGCACCAGACGGTGCCGGACTCGTCCGATGGCCCTTTTTGAAGGCCGGACGCGGAGGACTTTGGGGGGCCATATGACTGCCTTCCGGCCCTGCCGGATTAAGAGAAACCCTCCGCGACGATACCTCAGGGTCGCCCGCCTCGCAAGGCGGTATGGCAGGGGGAGGCGTTCCGCTCTCCATCATCTCTAGAAGAAGATCCCCCGAAGACGAGCTCTGCTGAGAAGGGCTAAGGTCCAAGCTACAAGGCAAATTTTCAATTACTTTTCTCAGATATAAAGCAAGGATTTCTCTCGTTCCTTAAAAAGAAAACTCCTCTCTACTTACGGCTCGGTGGAGGGCTGATCCCCTTCAGGGCATAATTCGGCCGAAGTATCCCCCAGCACAGGACCCTCTGGCAAAGATTTCTTCCCCCGCTTTGAGGCCATGGTCTCCGGGTCTTCAGAGGCGGTCCTCTTCTTCCCCCGAGGAGAGGAATTTTCGGTTCCTCCCTTCCGGACAACCTCCTCTGAGGAGGCTGTACCTTCCTTGTCCCCTCCCTCGCTTTCCTTTGAAGGCACAACCTCCAACATCCTGACTAGCACAGGATCCGGCGTGGTCTTGGGGAGGGGGGCGGACACCTGATTAGCTTTGCTTTCACTATCCACTCCTGTTTAAAGGAGAGCTCTTTTAGGGGCAATTTTATGATAAATATACGGATAGCGAGTCCGGGCACAAGGCTACTTACTTGAGTATCCGGACGATTGCAGCTCAGACCTGCGTCCTCCGTAGAATCCGGACACACTACTTGTGGTCCGAAGAACAATTTGTACATCTCCACGGGCGTCATGCCAAGAAAATGTTGGAGAACTCGTGGTCCCTCCGGGTTGAACTCCCACAGGCGGAGGGGGCGACGTTTGCAGGGCAGAACTCGGTGAATTAACATAACCTGCATCACCACAACCAAACTGATGTCTCTTTCTAGGAGATCTCGGATGCAGCCCTGCAACAGGGGCACGTCCTTGCCGGCCCCCAGTCCAGCCCCTTATTGACCCATGACGCCAGTCGTGGCGGGGGACCCGAGAGGAAAGCAGGCAGCGCCACCCACTTGGTGCTCCTGGGAGTTGTGACATAAAACCACTCTCGTTGCCATAACTGGACTCCCCTGGAAAAGAGCCCTCGGGCCATGGAGCACCAGCATTCTTGCTTATAAAAGCACCTCCGCACTCCGTGTGCCGTCCCTCGATCATCTTAGGCTCTACTTTGAAGGTCTTGAGCCATAGTCCGAAGTGAGGAGTAATACGGAGGAAGGCTTCACACACAACGATGAATGAGGAAATATGGAGGATGGACTCCGGAGCTAAGTCGTGAAATTCCAGCCCATAATAAAACATGAGCCCCCTCACAAAGGGATCAGTCGAGAATCCTAGCCCTCGAAGGAAGTGAGACATGAACACCACACTCTCACCAGGCTTGGGAGTGGGAATGACCTGCCCTTGAGCAGGCAGCCTATGCGAGATTTCGCCGGTCAAGAACCTGGCCTCTCTCAACTTCAGCACGTCATCCTCCGTGACGGAGGAGGGCATCCATCAGCCTCGAAGGTCGGAACCGGACATTGTCGAAGGTCAGAAGCGCCTGAAATCTGGAGCCTTGGGTGTTGGAACTCGAGGCGAAGGGCGAACTCGTTTGAGATTGAAAGAAAGGAGTAAGGCCTTGGTCTCTTTATAAGAGGTTGAATACCAAGGGGCCCTCCCCGTGACCGTTTGGGACTCGCCTTTAATCGAGAAAACATACCAACAGGTACGGTTGGGTTACCCACGCCCGTATTGATGAGAATCCCGGAATAAGGGGACACGATCTCTGCTTTGACAAGGCGTGCCAAGGAAACCGCCTCGCTAAACGCGCTGAGGTGGGACAATAAAACGATTTGAATAAAGACTTGGCCGTGGTGTGATGTCACGCTACGGAATACGCCAGCAGATTAGATGTGTGTAAATATTATTCTCTCTATGGAAATATGTGGAAATTTATTTTGCAGAGCCGGACACTACCTTTGTGTTCAAAATCTTCTATGAAGTACTTGGAGGAGGAACCCGCCTTGCAATGCCGAAGACAATCTGTGTGCCGGACTCGTCGCCATTGAAGCCTGGTTCAGGGGCTACTGAGGGAGTCCTGGATTAGGGGGTGTCCGGATAGCCGGGCTATACCTTCGGACGGACTCCTGGACTATGAAGATACAAGATTGAAGACTTCATCCCGTGTCCGGGAGGGACTTTCCGTGGCTTGGAAGGCAAGCTTGGCGATACGGATATGTAGATCTCCTACCATTGTAATCGATTCTGCGTAACCCTAGCCCTCTCCGGTGTCTATATAAACCAGAGGGTTTTAGTCCGTAGGACGAACGACAATCATACCATAGGCTAGCTTCTAGGGTTTGGCCCCCTTGATCTCATGGTAGATCTACTCTTGTCTACCCATATCATCAATATTAATCAAGCAGGACGTAGGGTTTTACCTCCATCAAGAGGGTCCGAACCTGGGTAAAACATTGTGTCCCCTGCCTCCTGTTACCATCCGCCTAGATGCATTGTTCAGGACCCCCTACCCGAGATCCGCCAGTTTTGACACCGACAGAGGGGATGAAGAGGAGTCCAGTGAGCAGGAGTTTCAGAAGGCCATGGATGCCCTATGCGTTGATGGAGGTGCATCTCTGCACACTTCTCACCGCCATCTCAAGCGGTTGGCGCGAGAAGTCAATGCCGTGGAGCCATCACCACAGGCCTAGAAGCCGCTCAAATGGTCCCGTATGCCCATCATCTTCGATGAAGAGGACCATCCTGGCCGTACTACTGTAGTAGGATGTTTGTCGTTGTTGGTCTCTACAACAATCCGCAACCTCAAGGTCACGCAGATGCTGGTGGACGGCAAGGCTGGGTTGAATCTAATTTCCCCGGTAGTCATCAGCAAACTTCAAATACGAGAATAAGAGGTAGAGGTTACCGTCATGTTTCAAGGAGTTAATCTCGGCAGAAGCCGTCCAAAGGGAAAGATCACGTTGTCAGTAACGTTTGGGGGAGAACTAAACTATGGGACTGAGACGATTGTGTTTGATGTGGTCGATCTCCCCTGCCATACAATGGGATTCTTGGATGCCCGTCTCTGGCTAAGTTCATGGTGGCATCCAACTATGCCTAAAACACCTTGAAGATGCCTGGGCCGCTCGGAGTCATCACTATCCCATCATACGAGAAGTATGCAATCATTTGTGTGGACAAGATGTACCGGGACGCCGTCGCGGCAGAGGCAGCGATGGCTCCCGCCAAGGAAAGTAAAGGAAAGAAGAGAGATTGTAGGGACTCCGGCAAAAAGTCTGGGAAGCGTGCCCCCACCGAGTGCATGGCACCCGTTGATGACGTGCCAGAGTGTTCTAACAGCAAGAGATCCAAGGTTGATGCACGCCAAGTGAAGAAGGTCCCGGCAGGGCTGGCTGGCGTTGAGGGTACTTTTACTATCAGCTCCACCCTCAATGATAAATAGGAAAGCACGCTCGTTGCGTTCCTGTGGTTGAATTTCGATGTGTTTGCTTGGCAACCATCTGATATCCCCGGTGTTCCCAGGGAGGTAATCGAGCACCACCTTGCTGTCTGCCCACATGCCCGACCTATCAAGCAGAAAGTCCGGAAGCAGACCTTGGAGAGGAAGCAGTTCATTGCAGAAGAGATCAAGAAACTTGGGGCAGATGGTTTGGTCAGAGGAATACTACACCCCACGTGGTTGGCAAACCCAGTGGTAGTCTGGAGGGCTAACGGGAAGTGGTGGCTTTGCATAGATTTCATAGATCTCAACAAGGCTTGCACGAAAGACCCATTTCCCTTGTAGCGCATCGACGAGATTGTGGATTCCACTTCAGGTTGTGATTTGCTCTCCTTTCTGGATGCATACTCTGGGTATTACCAAATCTTCATGTCCAAGGAAGATGAAGATAAGACTTCATTTATCACTCCTTGTGGTACGTACTGCTTTGTCCACATGCCATTCGGATTAAAGAGTGTCGGGTCCACTTATGCAAGGGCAATCAAGATTGGTTTTGAGGCACAGTTGCATAGAAACATAGAAGCCTATATGGATGATATTGTGGTCAAGACCAAGGATAAGGCCACCCTTATTCAGGATTTGGAAGAGACATTTGATAATCTGCGTAAGATCAATCTGAAGCTCAACCCGGAGAAGTGTGTATTTGGTGTTCCCTCCGGCAAGCTGCTCGGTTTCTTTGTATCCCATCACGGGATTGAATCCAACCCCGACAAGATCAAGGACATCGAGCAGATCCAAGCACCAAGGACAGTTAGAGATGTGAGGCGTCTGACGAGATATGTTGTCGTGCTAAGTAGGTTCATTTCCAAGTCTGCTGAGCGTGCCCTACCGTTCTTCAAAATCTTGAAGAAGGACGGCCCTATGAACTGGACCCAGAAGCAGATGCAGCTTTGAAACAGTTGAAAGCTTATTTGTCCTCTGTGCCTACCTTGGTTGCTCCATAACCCTAGGAAAAATTGTTGCTATACTTGGCGGCAACCAATAAAGTGGTCAGTGCGGCCCTAGTAGCGCAGCGGGAAGTGGATGAGGTAGGAAGTGAGAACAGACTGGTAGTGTCACAGAAGGATCAGGACAACAATGAGAACGGTAATGAGAGCAACCCCAAGGACGTGTCAAGGAAGAAAGTGGTGCATTGCTTAGTGTACTTCGTCAGCTCCCTGCTACAGGGGGGCAGATCGAGGTACTCTAGCATGCAGAAGTTGATCTTTGGTCTCTTCATCGCCTCAAGGAAACTTTGCCAGTACTTCCAAGCCCATGAGATCACGGTTGTTACTCGTTTTCCGTTGCAAAGGATACTCCGAAACCGTGAGGCTACCGACAGAATAGTGGAGTGGGCTTTGGAGTTATCCAGCTTTGTTTTGAAATTTGAGAGCACATCAACTATTCAGAGCAGGGCGTTGGCAGAATTTATTGCAGAATGGACGGCAACCCCTAATGAGGAAGTGACAAAAAAAGTTATCCCCGGCAAGGAATCGCCCCAAGAATGGATTATGTCTTTTGATGGTTCTTTTTCCCTACAAGGTGCAGGAGTTGGCATGCTTCTTGTCGCCCCCTCCGGGGAACACTTGAAGTACGTCGCGCAAATGCATATTGCCCAGGAAGAAGCCACTAACAATACAGCTGAGTATGTAGGGCTCCTTGCCGGGTTCAGGATTGTGACAGAATTGGGAATCAAGAAGTTGATCATTCGAGGAGATTCACAACTTCTGGTGAGACAAGTCAACATGGATTATCAAAGTCCATTGATGGAGGCATACGTCGAGGAAGTGAGGAGATTGGAGAAGCACTTTGATGGATTGCAAACAGAGCACGCGCCCCGTGCGGGAGACAGCATAGCTGATCATCTGTCAAAGTGTGCTGCGCAAAAGCTTTCTATGGAACCAGGAACTTTTGTTCTCCATCTCACTCAGCCCTCCATATCCGCAGCAGCAATGGCCCGGAAGAGGAGAAAGTTGGACTACAGTAAGCCTCTCCCGGTAGAGCTGTCCGCTCCCGGCAGAGACCCTGCCGGAAACAACTCCTCACAGCCTGCTGGACCATCCCCTCCAGCCGGGTCCACGAACCCCGCAAACAAGGCTGGTGCTCCCACAGCAGAGGAGGTGCCGCTAGTCCTTGTTGCCGAGCCCCAGGCTCCCATTTGGGCAAGGCACATTGTCCGCTTCCTCCAAACAGGAGAGCTTCCTGGCGACCAAGACGAAGCTGAAAAAGTAGCCCGAAGGGCCAGTACGTATCAGTTTGTCGATGACACTCTGTACAGAAGGAGGCCCAACGGTGTGAAATTGAAGTGTGTCTGCCGGGAAGAAGGAAAGGAACTGTCGGCTGATATTCACAGAGGAATGTGCCACAAGGATTCTATTGGCCCACAGCCCTCCAAGATGTGGTCGAGCTAGTCACGACATGTGAAGCCTGTCAGTTCCATTCCAAGAAAACACACCTGCCTTCCCAAGCTCTTCAAACAATCCCTCTATCATGGCCATTTTCGGTCTGGGGGCTCGATATCCTCGACCCCTTCCCCCGAGAAATTGGGGCTTTGAATTCTTGTTCATTGGCATCGACAAGTTTACAAAGTGGCCGGAAGTGACTTTCGGGAGAAAGGTGACTGCTCAGTCAGCTATCAAGTTCATGAAAGAATTGGTGTGTCGTTTTCGAGTTCGTGCAAGGATCATCACCAACAACGGCACCCAATTCATGAGCCATGCCTTCATGCAATATGTTCATGCCCTCGAATTCAAGATCTGATTCGCCACTGCGGCACACCCCCGAAGCAATGGACAAGCTGAGAGGGAGAATGCTGAAGTGTTGCGTGGACTCAAGACAAGAACTATTGATATGCTGCAAAAGCACGGCAGGCAGTGGATCGAGGAGCTGCCGGTAGTTCTCCGGTCCCTTAGAACGACACCAAACAGAGCTACTGGGCAGACTCCCTTCTCCCTGGTCTACGGGGCAGAAGCAGTTATCCCCATGGAATTCATTTATGGGTCGCCTTGAGTGCTTGCCTACGATGAAGTTGTGCAAGATCAACACCGGCATGATGGCGCTGTGCTACTCGAGGAGAACCATCTCTAGGCTGCTACGCGTGATGCATGCTACCAGCAAGCCCTGTGTTGCTATTTGATAACCCACAAGTATAGGGGGTCGCAACAGTTTTTGAGGGTAGAATATTCAACCCAAATTTTTTGACTCGACACAAGGGGAACCAAACAATATTCTCAAGTATTAGCAGCCGAGTTGTCAATTCAACCACACCAGGAAACTTAATATCTGCAGCAAAGTGTTTAGTAGCAAAGTAATATGATAGTAGTGGTAACGATAGCAAAAGTAATGTTTTTGGTATTTTGTAGTGATGATAACTAGCAACGGAGAAGTAAATAAGCGAAGAACAATATATGGAAAGCTCGTAGGCAATGGATCGGTGATGGAGAATTATGCCGGATGCGGCTCATCATGTAGCAGTCATAACCTACGGTGACACAGAACTAGCTCCAGTTCATCAATGTAATGTAGGCATGTATTCCGAATATAGTCATACGTGCTTAAGGAAAAGAACTTGCATGACATCTTTTGTCCTACCCTCCCGTGGCAGCGGGGTCCTATTGGAAACTAAGGGGTATTAAGGCCTCCTTTTAATAGAGCACCGGAACAAAGCATTAACACATAGTGAATACATGAACTCCTCAAACTACGGTCATCACCGGTAAGTATCCGGATTATTGTCACTTCGGGGTTAACGGATCATAACACATAATAGGTGACTATAGACTTGCAAGATAGGATCAAGAACTCTCATATATTGATGAAAACATAATAGGTTCAGATCTGAAATCATGGCACTCGGGCCCTAGTGACAAGCATTAAGCATAGCAAAGTCATAGCAACATCAATCTCAGAACATAGTGGATACTAGGGATCAAACCCTAACAAAACTAACTCGATTACATGATAAATCTCATCCAATCCATCACCGTCCAGCAAGCCTACGATGGAATTACTCACGCACGGCAGTGAGCATCATGAAATTGGTGATGGAGGAAGGTTGATGATGACGATGGTGACAGATTCCTCTATCCAGAGCCCCGAACGGACTCCAGATCAGCCCTCCCGAGAGAGTTTAGGGATTGGGGGCAGCTCTGTATCGTAAAACGCAACGAATCCTTCATCTTCGGGTTTTTCACCCCAAAAGTGATTATATGGAGTCCAGGTTGAGGTCGGTGGAGCGTCAGGGGGCCCACGAGGCAGGGGGCGCGCCCCCCACCCTCGTGGACAGGTGGGGCATCCCCTGACGTGGATCTTCCTTCCAATATTCATTATATATTCCAAAAAATGCTCCGTTGATTTTGAGGTCATTCCGAGAACTTTTATTTCTGCACAAAAATAACACCATGGCAATTCTGCTGAAAACGGCGTAAGTCCGGGTTAGTTCCATTCAAATCATGCAAGTTAGAGTCCAAAACAAGGGCAAAAGTGTTTGGAAAAGTAGATACAATGGAGACGTATTAACTCTCCCAAGCTTAAACCTTTGCTTCTCCTCAAGCAGTTCAGTTGATAAACTAAAAGTGATAAAGAAAAAATTTTAGAAACTCTGTTTGCTCTTGTTGTTGTAAATATGTAAAGCCAGCATTCAAGTTTTCAGTAAAGATTATGAACTAACCATATTCACAATAACATTTAGGTCTCATGTTTACTCATATCAATGGCATAATCAACTAGCGAGCAATAATAATAAATCTCGGATGACAAGACTTTCTCAAAACAATCATGATATGATATAACAAGATGGTATCTCGCTAGCCCTTTCTGAGATTGCAAAACATAAATGCATAGCACTTTTAAAGATCAAGGACTGACTAGACATTGTAATTCACGGTAAAAGAGATCCAGTCAAGTCATACTCAATGTAAACTAACAGTAATGGATGCAAATGAAAGCGGTGCTCTCCAACTGGTGCTTTTTAATAAGAGGATGATGACTCAGCATAAAAGTAAACAGATAGGCCCTTCGCAGAGGGAAGCAGGGATTTGTAGAGGTGCCAGAGCTCGGTTTTGAAATAGATATGAATAATATTTTGAGCGGTATACTTTCATTGTCAACATAACAACCAAGAGATGGCGATATCTTCCATGCTACACACATTATAGGCGGTTCCCAAACAGAATGGTAAAGTTTATACTCCCCCTCCACCAACAAGCATCAATCCATGGCTTGCTCGAAACAACGAGTGCCTCCAACTAACAAGAGTCCTGGGGGAGTTTTGTTTGCAATTATTTTGATTTGATTTGCATAAAGCATGAGACTGGGCATCCCGGAGACCGGCCATTTTCTCGTGAATGAAGAGCGGAGTCCACTCCTCTTGAGAATAACCCGCCTAACTATTCGAGCATACAAAACAAGATATTTATTTTAAGGTTTAGAGTTTGGCACATACAAAGTTACTTGGAACGGCAGGTAGATACCATATATAGGTAGGTATGGTGGACTCATATGGAATAACTTTGGGGTTTATAGATTTGTCGTGGAATTGTCACGGCAGATGTCCTTAGTGTCAGGACTTAGTCGTGAGGCCAACGCATCTATGTGGTAGCTTGAGAGGGATTGAGCGGGACGAGTGACGCGATGTTTTACCCAGGTTCGGCCCCTCATGGTGGAGGTAAAAGCCTACATCCTGCTTCATTGATATTGATGATGATGATCACGGTTACAAGAGTGCTCTATCTCGAGAGCTATTGTCTAAACCTAACTTGTCCAACTTGTGGAACTTGTGAATCTTGTCCCTCTTTGAGGAGCCCTTCCCCTCCTTATATATGTTGAAGGGGCGGTTTACATGTGGAGTCCTATTAGGATTAGGACTAGTCTATCTCTAATACAAACCGGATACAAGTCCAGGTCTTAACTCTTTGTAAGACAAATATTCCTCATGCCTTTCCTCTTAAACCGGCCCACCATAGTATGAACCGGCCTTCATGAACCGCCCGTTGGGCCACGGGGTCTTGTCGCTCCTCTGACCCGCCTGCCGGATTACCAATGAATCATAAACTGCCAAGTCCAAACGGGTCACCAGTGAATCGTTAAGTCTCAGCCGGGCCTCAAGAAAACCGCCAAGTCCGGCCGGGTTATACTTCCGGCCGGTTTACGCCGCGGGGTATATCCCCAACATTAGCCCCCAAGTTTAGCTTGGATTTATCCATGGTAAACTTATGCTGCCAAAACACAAGAACAAATTTGACAGGTTATGCTCCGGGTTAAGAATTCTTTGTAAACCGGATCAACAGACCAGCTTCATAATCAATTTGCCGACATTGGTTTGTCACAGAGAAATATTGTGAAGAATAACTCCTTTGACTCAGCTCCCAAAGCGCCGGTTTAATAAATATGGGTCTTGAAATACTTATCTGATATTCAGCCGGTTTGAAGATGTAAAACTTGTCGGTTTAATATTACCAAAATGGCCGGTTTATAAATATTGATGGCACCGGGTCATAATTGTTGTATCTTCCTGATTTGCTCAAAACTGATAAAATGAAGATATTCCTCCTTTATATGCATAATACCTATAGTCCCCAAGTCTTAAGAGGAGAACATAGTGATAACTTAAGACTTGCTCCAATAAGTGTTTCAGCCTTGAAGAAATCCGGTTTGTTCATCTCAAAACTGAATACTGCATATATGTAGCCCCCAAGTGCCGGATTGTCATGTTTGCAGCAACTTGTGACTTGTAATTGCTTGATGCTCATAAAAACTTCAACCAGTGTAGCCCCAAGGGCCGGGTCATTATGCAATAATGAGCAGGGACTTTGTAAATATAATCTTGTAAACTTTGAACAGCAACATGTAGCCCCCAAGGGCCGGCTTAGTAAGATAATACTGAACCGGGACTTGATATATATACTTTAATGAGAATAACATATTATAATGTAGCTTCTATCGTAGGGCTTGAACCCACGTCCACAAGGTTAATAGCTTTGTGCTTTACCAACTGAGCAATTGATTCTTCAATATTATGGACAAAAACTTGTGTACCTTGAATTGTTGACAGGAGCAATTGGTAGCCCCCAAGGGCCGGCTCGTTATAATATGATGAGTCGGGTCTTCAATAAGACTAGTAAAAATGACTTTGCATTAGCCCCCAAGTGTCATGGTGCATGCTTGCAGCGACATGAGACTTGCATGTAATCTCAATTTGAATAATGTAGCCCCCAAGTGCCGGGTTGTAAGCCTGCAACGACTCGGTACTATTCCTTCCATTGTAGAATAAATCATATCCTTTGATAAAATAGTAGACATTGTGCTATAGCGACTTTGAAAAATCAATAATACCGGTTATTAATAACCATAAAAATCCAGCCATGTTGGCTATTCAAGATAATATAATCCGGTGAAAACCTTATTCATTCAATATCATAATGAAAATTCAGCCAAGTTTGGCTATTTGAATAATATGACCCAATGATTTATAAGCGCATGATACCAATGGCGCAATCCAAATATATATACTGGCGACTTATAGTCCAAAGCCAGGCTGGTTTAACAAACCTATTTCTGCATACAACAAGTTTAAAGTGTCCTGGCGGTTTACCGTCGGACGGGTCATAATGCCCAATATATAACCCGGGTTTATAAACAAGGCTGCCCTTAAGAATAATCAAATATGAAATAGATCATACCTGTGACATTGAATCACATTGTTGGTTTTACCAAATTTTTGTAGTAAAGGTGATAACCCTAATCTTGAATACTGATAACTCCTTCCATATTGTGCCGGTTTATGATAAAACCGTGTCGGGCTGTGATAAACACTGGTTTACTCCATAATAGGATGGTAACAGAAAATCAAACCGGGCAGATAGTCTCCGGATTAAGATTTGACCGTGTTCCATCAATTTGTAATTGACAGTTTGGGCCGGTTTAAAACTTTGTCGGTTTAAAAACGCAACAAAAATAAAAGAAACAGTTATCAAGGAAAATATTGAAGCAAAGGCAATGATAAAACCATTTGCAAAAAGAGGCTTATTTGAGCTGATCAAATGGCATTACCATGGTCGGACACGACCAAGCTCCCGATAGGTGTAGCTATGGTTCAAGTCAGCCAGGTCTCCAAATGAAACCGTGGCATTTATGCCGATCAAGTGGCATGGCAATGGTTCGGGTTCGACCAAGCCCCCAAGTGATTCTGTGGCCTTAGGCCAATCAAGAGGCATGACTGGTTCAGACGTGACCAAGTCCCCAAGTGATCTAGTGGCTCTCGCCTATCAAGAGGTATTGCATTGGTTCGGACATGACCAAGCCCCCAAGTGATGTTTATAAAATTTTCAAGGGGTAAACCGGAGGCCGCTTTAAAACAGAACAACTCCGTGTAACCACGCATGATGCAAAAGAACAGAGACCCCGCTTTATGAAGCAGACGCCCCCATGTGATTAATAATATGTCAGGCCAGTAAGGCGGGATACCCATGTTTGAACCGCGCATCGTGGCAGCAGGTCCTCTTCGGCAATTTTTTATTTTTTTGCAAGATATAAATCCTTCTTGAACCGGATGTTAAACCGGATATTGAGAGCTTGAAAGCTTTGTGGGAGATATGTTTCCCTTGAACCAGATTTTAAACCGGAATCTTCATTTTCAGCCGGAAATTTTCTGACAGCCTTTAAACTCGAACTTGTGAGAAATTAATTCCTTTTCGAACCGGACTTTGTTAAACCGGATTTGAGCGCTGCAGAGCTTTGTGGGAGAAAGATGTCTCTTGAGCCGGATTCTAAACCGGAGTCGTTTCTGAAGACCTGGAACTTCTTCATCGAGCCGGGATTTTATAACTGTCATATACTTTCTAAGCCGGAAATTTTCTGACGGCCTTTAAACTTTCATCAATATAACAGTAGCCTCCAGGACCGGGTTATCCTTCCCTCCATCATCCTGGGGTTCTTAAATTTGCTAAAACTGGCAAGATTCGCTGAGTCATGTCATCGTAGCCCCCGAGTTTCAAAGATGACTCGAGGAGTTGGCTTGAGACTCTCCATATTTGACCGTGATATAAACCGGCATAACTTGTATATCATTGGCGTTGATAGCACGATGTGAATCCATAGAAGGTTGAGGTGACTGCGGCGGGTTGTAAATGATCCCATATGAGCCGTGTCAGCAACTCGGCCAATGGTTCCTTCCAACTGGCGATTTGAAGTTAATCAAAACTGTAGTGGCGGCGACTTGTGCGCCCAATAAATAGCTCATGCAGACAGGTGCGGCCCGATATGTTGAAGTAGACCAGGCCGCGAGAGACGGATGACAAAGACGGCCGCAACTTCAGAGACGGCACAGCCAAATGAGCCGGCCGCGGCGTAGTAAGTCGGCGCGAACGGGAGAGTCGGCCGCGGGAGTTGTAAACCGGCGCGGACGGAGAGCCGCCTGTGGGTATTGTGAACCTGCGCGGACAGGGAGTCGCCTGCGGGCATTGTAAGCCGCCGTAGATGGAGAACCAGCCGCGTGTTGATGTAAACCGGACCACAGGAGGTTTGCGCGCGTCCGTTGAGCAGTGTGGAATGGTCAAAAGCCAGTATATAATGACGCCAGTGCGCGCTCCATATGCATGGTGTAACACCAATGTCGTGGCGAATAATTGTCCTGCATATAAAAACACACAGATCAAAGTAATTGTTCTTTGACAAAATAATGCGTGCTAATAAAATAAGCTTAGATGGATGTCACCTGATTCATCTGGATGATCTGTATGTGAAATTTATGCACGTAGTAATAGTAATGCTCCATACTTTTGTCTGGACGTGAATTAATAATAGCTTTTTAGCTCCACGTAATGTTGATGGAGCTCCACAGCATGTCAGCACCATTCTTTGACAACATTTTGAAACGTGACCCTGTCCTCCTTTGAATCTCACTGTTCCTTTATTCTTTTTGCATGAATACCACGTCATCCAGTATTTGATTCAGTCTATCGCTTGTGTCTCTTTGACAGTATAATGGACTTGTGCTGTTGAGCTTGATGTTGGAGGGTGTTTGACTTGAAGTCCAAATTCGGCACCGACGACATACGTGAGACTAGATTAAACAGAAAACATTGCGTATAAAGGCAGCAAACATGTGCTCTGGCTGGGCACTTAGTCAGGCCGGCAGTGCTAATTTCTGAAGAAGCTCGGACCGAAATCTTGATTCGTAAAAAACAGAGACAAGCCAACAAAAACTGGGTTTCAGCCTGACACATCAGCGGGGTAATCCGGCGGAAACGGGGGCGCTCGGAGTTGTAGTAGTCGCGTGCGCGGGCAAGTTGAAAGTGAGCAGACGGCGGTTCGTCCGCAGCAGCGGAACGAATCATGGTGGCGGCAAGGCAAGACGGCGGTTTAAGGAGGCACTGGTCCGGCGACCCACTGCAAGGGCCGGCGACTTGGCAAAAACTGAAGCGGCCGGTTTATTGGTAACCCGTGACTCGAGGTCGAAGCAGCTCGGAGTCAAACGGGTCGGCGAAACCGGAGTGGTCTCGATGGTGACTCGCAGGTCGGCGATTTGAAGCGACTCGGCACGAAGTCCTCCCGGTGACTTAGAGCAAGGCTAAAGCGGCGACGGCGGAGGCCGGCCGGCTTCGCGGGCGGACCCGGCCCGCAGGAACGACGGCGGCTTGGAGTAGGCGGCAGCGGGTCGGCTTGACTCGGACGGAGCAACGACGGATCGACCACGGCGGGTCAACCACGACGGGTTAAGGCCATGCCCACAGTGGCGACGTGACACCTCGGAGGTTGAGTGCGGCCGAAATCCAAGGGGAGCCAGCGACTTGTAACGAAGCAGCTCTCTGAAGCAACAGCCGCGAGGCCCTAGTGACTCAGCCTGGAAACAGAGACATGGCGGCATGGCGATTGAAACGAGCTCATGGCTTGAGGCGCCGCAGCGGGTGTGGAGGCTGGTGACTCGACGGCAGCGACAGAGGAGGTCGACGAAGCCGGCATCAGTAAATGTAGAGGAACGGTGGCCCGGGGCGGCCGATTTGGAGCAGAAGGTGAGGCGTCGGCGATTTGAAGCCGCGCACGGAGCTAAACCGTTTGGGCGAGCCAGTGGAGGTGGAGGTGGATCAGCTTGTTGGCTGGCGGTTTGAGCAGGGCAGGCCGGCTTGACCCCAGCAGCGGCGAAGGGGGCCGCCCCGAGGCGGTTGGGCGCAGCTGCATGAGCGGAGTCAAACCGGCCATGGCTCGAAGGCGGGCGATGCAAGGACCCATCCTCGACTCAATCCTCCTCCGGGTCGTGGTTGGCCTGCTCCTTTTTTTTGCATGTCAATCAAGGGATCTCCGCCTGCGGGCTCGCTTCTCTTTCAATCTTATTGTTTGCACGTACAACCGGCAGCGTGCACGCTTCGGCCTCCGACAATGCTTCATCGTTTGTCCCCTTGTGTGATGACGTGGAGTAGCACTCATCGCGTCTCTGTCCAGCGACCTACAGCGGCCCTTCGAAATGATCCGGCTGGCGGATCACCCTGGCGCCTGCAGCGACTTATGCAACTCTAGCTTGCCTCGATCCAAATCTAAACTGCTCATTGCTGATGTAGATCTGTTCGCGCCGGCTCTTCTTCATCCAGTTGATCGGAAGTTTCCCGATCCCTGAAGGAATCCCTCCAAGAACTCAACACCACCATGCGCAAGCCCCACGGTGGGTGCCAACTGTCATGAAATTGAAACGGCAGATGTCCTTAGTGTCAGGACTTAGTCGTGAGGCCAACGCATCTATGTGGTAGCTTGAGAGGGGTTGAGCGGGACGAGTGACGCGATGTTTTACCCAGGTTCCGCCCCTCACGGTGGAGGTAAAAGCCTACATCCTGCTTCATTGATATTGATGATGATGATCACGGTTACAAGAGTGCTCTATCTCGAGAGCTATTGTCTAAACCTAACTTGTCCAACTTGTGGAACTTGTGAATCTTGTCCCTCTTTGAGGAGCCCTTCCCCTCCTTATATATGTTGAAGGGGCGGTTTACATGTGGAGTCCTATTAGGATTAGGACTAGTCTATCTCTAATACAAACCGGATACAAGTCCAGGTCTTAACCCTTTGTAAGACAAATATTCCTCATGCCTTTCCTCTTAAACCGGCCCACCATAGTATGAACCGACCTTCATGAACCGCCCGTTGGGCCACCGGGTCTTGTCGCTCCTCTGACCCGCCTGCCGGATTACCAATGAATCATAAACCGCCAAGTCCAAACGAGTCACCAGTGAATCGTCAAGTCTCAGCCGGGCCTCAAGAAAACCGCCAAGTCCGGCCGGGTTATACTTCCGGCCGGTTTACGCCGCGGGGTATATCCCCGACATTAGCCCC
Organism: Triticum dicoccoides; assembly: GCF_002162155.2. Taxonomy (NCBI): domain Eukaryota; kingdom Viridiplantae; phylum Streptophyta; class Magnoliopsida; order Poales; family Poaceae; genus Triticum; species Triticum dicoccoides. The sequence goes on from NC_041388.1 coordinate 535,388,004, forward strand.
CAAGTTTAGCTTGGATTTATCCATGGTAAACTTATGCTGCCAAAACACAAGAACAAATTTGACAGGTTATGCTCCGGGTTAAGAATTCTTTGTAAACCGGCACCTGATCACCCTTAAGTCCTTGTTATTTCCTCCTTCAGGGAAGTCCGGGTCAACAAACCAACTTCATAATCAATTTGCCGACATTGGTTTGTCACAGAGAAATATTGTGAAGAATAAATCCTTTGACTCAGCTCCCAAAGCGCCGGTTTAAGAAATATGGGTCTTGAAATACTTATCTGATATTCAGCCGGTTTGAAGATGTAAAACTTGCCGGTTTAATATTACCAAAATGGCCGGTTTATAAATATTGATGGCATCGGGTCATAATTGTTGTTTCTTCCTGATTTGCTCAAAACTGATAAAATGAAGATATTCCTCCTTTATATGCATAATACCTATAGCCCCCAAGTCTTAAGAGGAGAACATAGTGATAACTTAAGAGTTGCTCCAATAAGTGTTTCAACCTTGAAGAAATCCGGTTTGTTCATCTCAAAACTGAATACTCCATATATGTAGCCCCCAAGTGCCGAATTGTCATGTTTGCAGCAACTTGGGACTTGTAATTGCTTTATGCTCATAAAAACTTCAACCAGTGTAGCCCCAAGGGCCGGGTCATTTTGCAATAATGAGCAGGGACTTTGTAAATATAATCTTGTAAACTTTGAACAGCAACATGTAGCCCCCAAGGGCCGGTTAGTAAGATAATACTGAACCGGGACTTGATATATATACTTTAATGAAAATAACATATTATAATGTAGCTTCTATCGTAGGGCTTGAACCCACGTCCACAAGGTTAATAGCTTTGTGCTTTACCAACTGAGAAATTGATTCTTCAATATTATGGACGAAAACTTGTGTACCTTGAATTGTTGATAGGAGCAATTGGTAGCCCCCAAGGGCCGGCTCATTATAATATGATGAGTCGGGTCTTCAATAAGACTAGTAAAAATGACTTTGCATTAGCCCCCAAGTGTCATGGTGCATGCTTGCAGCGACATGAAACTTGCATGTAATCTCAATTTGAATAATGTAGCCCCCAAGTGCCGGGTTGTAAGCCTGCAACGACTCGGGACTATTCCTTCCATTGTAGAATAAATCATATCCTTTGATAAAATAATAGACATTGTGCTATAACGACTTTGAAAACTCAATAATACCGGTTATTAATAACCATAAAAATCCAGCCATGTTGGCTATTCAAGATAATATAATCCGGTGAAAACCTTATTCATTCAATATCATAATGAAAATTCAGCCAAGTTTGGCTATTTGAATAATATGACCCAATGATTTATAAGCACATGATTCCAATGGAGCAATCCACATATATATACTGGCGACTTATAGTCCAAAGCCAGGCCGGTTTAACAAACCTATTTCTGCATACAAGAAGTTTAAAGTGTCCTCGCGGTTTACCGTCGGACGGGTCATAATTACCAATATATAACCCGGGTTTATAACCAAGGCTGCCCTTAAGAATAATCAAATGTGAAATAGATCATACCTGTGACATTGAATCACATTGTTGGTTTTACCAAATTTTTGTAGTAAAGGTGATAACCCCAATCTTGAATACTGATAACTCCTTCCATATTGTGCCAGTTTATGATAAAACTGTGTCGGGCTGTGATAAACATCAGTTTACTCCATAATAGGATGGTAACAGAAAATCAAACCGGGCAGATAGTCTCCGGATTAAGATTTGACCGTGTTCCATCAATTTGTAATTGACAGTTTGGGCCGGTTTAAAACTTTGTCGGTTTAAAAACGCAACAAAAATAAAAGAAACAGTTATCAAGGAAAATATTGAAGCAAAGGCAATGATAAAACCATTTGCAAAAAGAGGCTTATTTGAGCTGATCAAATGGCGTTACCATGGTCGGACACGACCAAGCTCCTGATAGGTGTAGCTATGGTTTAAGTCAGCCAGGTTCCCAAATGAAACCGTGGCATTTATGCCGATCAAGTGGCATGGCAATGGTTCGGGTTCGACCAAGCCCCCAAGTGATTCTGTGGCCTTAGGCCAATCAAGAGGCATGACTGGTTCAGACGTGACCAAGTCCCCAAGTGATCTGGTGGCTCTCGCCTATCAAGAGGTATTGCATTGGTTCGGACATGACCAAGCCCCCAAGTGATGTTTATAAAATTTTCAAGGGGTAAACCGTAGGCCGCTTTAAAACAGAACAACTCCGTGTAACCACGCATGATGCAAAAGAACAGAGACCCCACTTTATGAAGCAGACGCCCCCATGTGATTAATAATATGTCAGGCCAGTAAGGCGGGATACCCATGTTTGAACCGCGCATCGTGGCAGCAGGTCCTCTTTGGCAATTTTTTATTTTTTTGCAAGATATAAATCCTTCTTGAACCGGATGTTAAACCGGATATTGAGAGCTTGAAAGCTTTGTGGGAGATATGTTTCCCTTGAACCAGATTTTAAACCGGAATCTTCATTTTCAGCCGGAAATTTTCTGACAGCCTTTAAACTCGAACTTGTGAGAAATTAATTCCTTTTTGAACCGGACATTGTTAAACCGGATTTGAGCGCTTCAGAGCTTTGTGGGAGAAAGATGTCTCTTGAGCCGAATTCTAAACCGGAGTCGTTTCTGAAGACCTGGAACTTCTTCATCGAGCCGGGATTTTATAACTGTCATATACTTTCTAAGCCGGAAATTTTCTGACGGCCTTTAAACTTTCATCAATATAACAGTAGCCTCCAGGACCGGGTTATCCTTCCCTCCATCATCCTGGGGTTCTTAAATTTGCTAAAACTGACAAGATTCGCTGAGTCATGTCATCGTAGCCCCCGAGTTTCAAAGATGACTCGAGGAGTTGGCTTGAGACTCTCCATATTTGACCGTGATATAAACCGGCATAATTTGTATATCATTAGCGTTGATAGCACTATGTGAATCCATAGAAGGTTGAGGTGACTGCGGCGGGTTGTAAATGATCCCATATGAGTCGTGTCAGCAACTCGGCCAATGGTTCCTTCCAACTGGCGATTTGAAGTTAATCAAAACTGTAGTGGCGGCGACTTGTGCGCCCAATAAATAGCTCATGCAGACAGGTGCGGCCCGGTATGTTAAAGTAGACCAAGCCGCGAGAGACGGACGACAAAGACGGCCGCAGCTTCAGAGACGGCACAGCAAAATGAGCCGGCCACGGCGTAGTAAGTCGGCGCGGACGGGAGAGTCGGCCGCGGGAGTTGTAAACCGGCGCAGACGGAGAGCCGCCTGCGGGTATTGTGAACCGGCGCGGACGGGGAGTCGCCTGCGGGCATTGTAAGCCGGCGTAGATGGAGAACCGGCCGCGTGTTGATGTAAACCGGACCACAGGCGGTTTGCGCACGTCCGTTGAGCAGTGCAGAATGGTCAAAAGCCAGTATGTAATGACGCCAGTGCGCGCTCCATATGCATGGTGTAACACCAATGTCGTGGCGAATAATTGTCCTGCATATAAAAACACACAGATGAAAGTAATTGTTCTTTGACAAAATAATGCGTGCTAATAAAATAAGCTTAGATGGATGTCACCTGATTCATCTGGATGATCTGTATGTGAAATTTATGCACGTAGTAATAGTAATGCTCCATACTTTTGTCTGGACGTGAATTAATAATAGCTTTTTAGCTCCACGTAATGTTGATGGAGCTCCACAGCATGTCAGCACCATTCTTTGACAACATTTTGAAACGTGACCCTGTCCTCCTTTGAATCTCACTGTTCCTTTATTCTTTTTGCATGAATACCACCTCATCCAGTATTTGATTCAGTCTGTCGCTTGTGTCTCTTTGACAGTATAATGGACTTGTGCTGTTGACCTTGATGTTGGAGGGTGTTTGACATGAAGTCCAAATTCGGCACCGACGACATACGTGAGACTAGATTAAACAGAAAACATTGCGTATAAAGGCAGCAAACATGTGCTCTGGCTGGGCACTTAGTCAGGCCGGCAGTGCTAATTTCTGAAGAAGCTCGGACCGAAATCTTGATTCGTAAAAAACAGAGACAAGCCAACAAAAACTGGGTTTCAGCCTGACACATCAGCGGGGTAATACGACGGAAACGGGGGCGCTCGGAGTTGTAGTAGTCGCGTGCGTGGGCAAGTTGAAAGTGAGCAGACGGCGGTTCGTCAGCAGTAGCGGAATGAACCATGGTGGCGGCAAGGCAAGATGGCGGTTTGAGGAGGCACTGGTCCGGCGACCCACTGCAAGGGCCGGTGACTTGGCAAAAACTGAAGCGGCCGGTTCATTGGTAACCCGTGACTCGAGGTCGAAGCAGCTCGGAGTCAAACGGGTCGGCGAAACTGGAGTGTTCTCGATGGTGACTCGCAGGTCGGCGATTTGAAGCGACTCGGCGCGAAGCCGGCCGCGGACCCGGCCCGCAGGAACGACGGTGGCTCGGAGTAGGCGGCAGCAGGTCGGCTTGACTCGGATGGAGCAACGACGGATCGACCATGGCGGGTCAACCACGACGGGTTAAGGCCATGCCCACAGCGGCGACGCGACACCTCGGAGGTTGAGTGCGGCCGAAATCCAAGGGGCGCCAGCGACTCGTAACGAAGCAGCTCTCTGAAGCAACAGCCGCGAGGCCTTGGTGACTCAGCCTGGAAACAGAGACATGGCGGCATGGCGATTGAAACGAGCTCGTGGCTTGAGGCGCCGTAGCAGGTGTGGAGGCTGGTGACTCGACGGCAGCAACAGAGGAGGTCGACGAAGCCGGCATCAGTAAATGTAGAGGAACGGTGACCCGGGGTGGCCGATTTGGAGTAGAAGGTGAGGCGTCGGCGATTTGAAGCCGTGCGCGGAGCTAAACCATTTGGGCGAGCCAGTGGAGGTGGATCAGCTTGTTGGCCGGCGGTTTGAGCAGGGCAGGCCGGCTTGACCCCAGCAGCGGCGAAGGGGGCCGCCCCGAGGCGGTTGGGCGCAGCTGCACGAGCGGAGTCAAACCGGCCATGGCTCGGAGGCGGGCGATGCAAGGACCCACCCTCGACTCAATCCTCCTCCGGGTCGTGGTTGGCCTGCTCCTTTTTTTGCATGTCAATCAAGGGATCTCCGCCTGCGGGCTGGCTTCTCTTTCAATCTTATTGTTTGCACGTACAACCGGCAGCGTGCACGCTTCGGCCTCCGACAATGCTTCATCGTTTGTCCCCTTGTGTGATGACGTGGAGTAGCACTCATCGCTTCTCTGTTCAGTGACTTACAGCGGCCCTTCAAAGCGATCCGGCTGGCGGATCACCCTGGCGCCTGCAGCGGCTTATGCAACTCTAGCTTGCCTCGATCCAAATCTAAACTGCTCATTGCTGATGTAGATATGTTCACGCCGGCTCTTCTTCATCCGGTTGTTCGGAAGTTTCCCGTGCGCAAGCCACACGGTGGGCGCCAACTATCATGGAATTGTCACGGCAGATGTCCTTAGTGTCAGGACTTAATCGTGAGGCCAACGCATCTATGTGGTAGCTTGAGACGGATGAAGAAGAGCCGGCGTGACGCATCTATGTGGTAGGGGTTGAGCGGGACGAGTGACGCGATGTTTTACCCAGGTTCGGCCCCTCACGGTGGAGGTAAAAGCCTACATCCTGCTTCATTGATATTGATGATGATGATCACGGTTACAAGAGTGCTCTATCTCGAGAGCTATTGTCTAAACCTAACTTGTCCAAATTGTGGAACTTGTGAATCTTGTCCTTCTTTGAGGAGCTCTGCCCCTCCTTATATATGTTGAAGGGGCGGTTTACATGTGGAGTCCTATTAGGATTAGGACTAGTCTATCTCTAATACAAACTGGATACAAGTCCAGGTCTTAACTCTTTGTAAGACAAATATTCCTCATGCCTTTCCTCTTAAACCGGCCCACCATAGTATGAACCGGCCTTCATGAACCGCCCATTGGGCCACCGGGTCTTGTCGCTCCTGTGACCCGCCTGCCGGATTACCAATGAATCATAAACCGCTAAGTCCAAACGGGTCACCAGGGAATCGTCAAGTCCCAGCCGGGCCTCAAGAAAACCGCCAAGTCCGGCCGGGTTGTACCTCCGGCCGGTTTACGCCGCGGGGTATATCCCAGACAGAATTGGATGCACAAGTAGTATTCCCGCTTAGTACAGGTGAAGGCTAGCAAAAGACTGGGAAGCGACCAGCTAGAGAGCGACAACAGTCATGAACATGCATTAAAATTAATCAACACCGAATGTGAAAGGGCATTTCCCTTCTTTATGTTTTGGATGATGATGACAACCCTTTGTGGTCTAATCGTGTGCTATATATTTCAGGTTCTCGATGCTTAGGCTTACATCGGATTGCTATTGCCTCTCGAAGGAAAAGATCAAAGACGTGTCCTCTACGCTTTCATTTTCTTTGGTCATAGAGTACCCGTACTATCAAGAGGGAATCCTCATTAGGAAGCTCTGGGGGAATCAGGTCACGTACACTTTCATCACCCTCTTTTTTCCTTCCTCAGGTGTGTGTGAGAGAGAGAGCTTTCCTTGCCTCTTCCCCTTTCTTTCCTGCTCATTGTTTCTGCCCAGCGGTTGTACCCCTCTCTAGAGCGGTTGTACCGCTGGGTCTTGTCGCTCACCAGTTTTGCTCGAGCGGTTGTAGCGCTGCCTCCGGCGGTGGTACCACCACCATGCTCTGCAAAAGCTGGGGCGGTGGTTCCGTCCATGCACCGCTCAAGTACCGCTCGCGCTTTTGTGTTGATGCGGTTCTTGGGTGGTAGTGTCCCGGTTGGTCCGGTCGTTCCACGATGACCGGTACCACCGGTGGTCCGAGCGGTTCTTCCGCTCAGGACTTAGCCGCCCAAGAGCTCAAGGCCATGCGGTTGTTCCGGCCAGGCACCGCCCAAGTACCGGTCAAGCTCCTGTTTTGATGCGGTGGTTGTGCGGTGGCCAGGCGGTTAGTCCGGTTATTTTTCTTAGCCGGTACTACCGCCCCCCTGGTCTGGTTGTACCGCTTGGTAGGGTTCTGCAGATACACCGTGAGTCCCGGTTGTACCGGGACGAGGACCGGTTGTATCGCTGCAGTGCAAAAATCGCAGTAACGGTTGGAAATCAAGGGTGACTATATAAGGGAGCTTCTCCCACCTACCACTCTTACCTTTGACCTCTCTCACTCCACCATTAATGCTCTTCAAGCTCTCTTGCCCGATCTCTCTCTCTAGCCACTCAAACTTGTTGATTTGCTAGGGATTGAAGGAGGAGACCTAGATCAACACTTCCACCAAAGGATATTTGCTTCCCCCATACTTTCTTGTGTGGATTTTGTTACTCTTGGGTGTTTGAGCACCCTAGACAGTTGAGGTCACCTCGGAGCCATATTCCATTGTGGTGAAGCTTCGTGGTTTTGTTGGGAGCCTCCAATTAAGTTGTGGAGAGAGCCCCAACCTTGTTTGTAAAGGTTCGGTCGCTGCCTTCAAGGGCACCAATAGTGGAATCACGGCATCTCGCATTGTGTGAGGGCGTGAGGAGAATACGGTGGCCCTAGTGGCTTCTTGGGGAGCATTGTGCCTCCACACCGCTCCAACGGATACGTACTTCCTCTCAAAGGGAAGGAACTTCGGCAACACATCCTCGTCTCCACTGTCTCCACTCTTGGTTATCTCGTGCCCTTATTTGAGCAAGCTTATTTGTTGCATATCTCTTGCTTGCTTTTGTTCTTATCCTTGTTGCATCATATAGGTTGCTCACCTAGTTGCATATCTAGACAATCTACTTTGATGCAAAGTTTAAATTGTTAAAGAAAAGCAAAAAATGTTAGTTGCCTATTCACCCCCCTCCCTCTAGTCAACCATATCGATCCTTTCAATTGGTATCAGAGCCTCGTCTCTTTATTAAGGACTTTACCGTCCAAAGAGTATGGTTGATACCGTAGACGGTGTGGAGGAACACTCTAGTGTGAATCCTATCTCGTCTACGGGCGATGGGGGAACTTCGGTCTCACGTGAGGAGTTCAATGTGGCCTTGGAGACATTGAAAACCTCCATGACGACCGAAGTTGAAAGCATGTTTACTAAATTTCTTGAGGGGCTTAAACTATCCACCGCACCGTTGAAAGTGGGTGATCCCGCCAACAAGGTGACGGATGCTGTCCCCGACAAGGGGGAAGCTAGTAGTGAAAAGGCTCCTTCTTCTAGTGGCAAGAATGGCACCGGCATCTTTGCCCACGTGGAACCACCAGTTGTTTATGGTGGACCGGTTCCTTCCACTCATCTGAATCATGCCGGTCCTCCCCCTAAGATTGTGAAAAATGAGGATTTTGATTCTTGGGTTTACCGCTTTAAACGTCATTTAAATCATGTGAACACTAACCTTTGGAGAATCATTGAAGAAGGTTTCTATCCACATGATCCAAGCAACTTCACTCCTCGAGAAGCCGCGGATAATTGATTCAATGAGAATGCTCCCTTCATCATTCAAGATGCAATTCCACCCGAAGACCTACCTCATCTTCGTCCCTTCGCCTTGGCCAAAGATGCATGGCATTGTGTCGTGTCTCTCTACCAGGGAAGCACAAGCATTGAACGCTCCAACTATGAAGTGGTACAAGATGAGGCCGATGAGTTTGCAATGAAGGAAGATGAAGAACCTCGTGAGCTTTATCAAAGATTAACCAAACTTGCGGTCTCACTACGAGATCACGGGAGCAAGGACACGGATGACAATTGGATCAAGCGCAAATTCCTCAAGGCAATGATGCCCTACCACAAGGCCATGTCCTCCGTCATTCATCAAAGACCGGACTTCCACACTTTGACCTCAAGCGAAGTGTTGGATGAGTTTGTGGCCATGAACATTTTGGACAAGACCGCCGACAATGCGGTGCTTCGTTCTCAACGGGCAAAGAAGCCTAACCTTGCATTGAAGGCCAAGCTCACCGTGGAAGAAGAAGAAGAGGAAGAAGAGGAGAGCAACCCCGAAGATATGAAGTATGCATATCATGAACACATGGCACTTGCTTCAAGGCAATTTTGGAGCAAGAAAAACTCGAGGACCAACTTTAGCAAAAATAACTCGAGTGGCACAAGGGGAAAGCAACGTGTAAGGACTTGCTACAATTGCGGCAACGTGAGTCATTTCGTTGCGGAATGCCCGTATGAGAAGAGGGAAGACAATGGTGGCAAACTCATCCAAAAGGACAAGGCCAAGTCGTTCCCCAACAAGAACAACTTCACCAAGAAGACTCCTCCCAAGGCTTTGGTTGTGCAAGAAGAGTACAATGAGGATGATGACGATGATGAAGATGATGAGTCGGTTGCCATGGCCTCCGTTGCCATTGCAACAACGTCACGGGTGTCTCTCTTCGACTCACCCAACGAGAGCATCACCGCCAAGTGCCTTATGGCTAAAGCCACCAACAAGGTAACCTCCAACATCAAAACTACCATCATTAATCATCCTTCCCCAACGGATAGCATTAATGAACTTGAGGGACCTAATGTGGAGGCTAACGAGTTTGAGGCCTTTATGGGCAAACTCAAGGGAAAATCCAAGAAGCACTTTGTTGCTCTCTTGGAACAACTTGGTGAGGCCAATGACATGATCGAGGCTCACGAAGACACCATCTCTAAGATGGAAAGGCATAGTCGTGACTATGCCGATGAGATTTCGGATCTTTCCAATGCTCTTGAGGAAGAGCGTGGTCTTCGTTTGGCTCTTGAGGAGTCACACAACGTTGATCATGTTAAGTTAAAGAAAGATTATGATCATGTCCTCATTGTTTCTCGTGTGCTAAATTCCGAGAAGGCCAAACTCGGGGTTGATCTTGCTAGACTCAAAGAGGAGTTTGGTATACTTGACAAGGCCCACAAGGCCTTGAAGGGTATTCACGCTAGTCTCAAGGAGTCTCGTGATCAACTCCAAGTGAAGATAACTAAGGAGAAAGCAACTTTTCCTCATATGGTTTTAATTGATAATGCAAATGCTACTAACCTGTGATGTAAGCATATACATCTTGTTGAGGAAAATGCTAAGTTGAAGGAGCAACTTGAGAGAGGTCTTGCGACTTGCGTACAAGGCAAGAAGAACCTCAACGATCTCTTGATCAACCAAAAGGGAAGTGTGGTCAAGGAAGGGGTTGGGTACGTGCCCGACTCCAAGAACAAGAAGAAGAATGACAAGACCAAACGACCTCCTCCCCTCATGCAAACCTTTGTGAGGGAGGGAGGGAGTGCCCCCGAGGAGAATAAGAAGAACAATGTCAAGAAGGGCAATGTCACCCCTCCCAACAAAGCCGGCGATTTTAATCCTTCTTATGTGTTATGTCGTGCTAGTGATGGGCATGTTTATGCCAAATTTGTTGGTTCTCTTCATGAGTATATTGAATGGTATATTTGGGTTCCTAAGACCCTTGTTACTAACATTAAAGGACCCATTACTAAATGGGTACCTAAAACCAAGCATTGATCTCTTGTAGGTGTTTGCTTCCGGTGGTGGATCATGGTTGCTCGATAGCGGAGCTACAAATCATATGACCGGAAGCAAGGACTTGGTGGTGGACCTGCACAAGGTTCCATCTATGCCTACCAATGTCAAGTGGGGTGACGCCTCATCTTCTAAGGTATTGGGACTTGGCAAGGTGGTCATCTCTCATGATCTCATGATAGAGAAGGTCATGCTTGTTGAGTCCCTTGCATACAATTTACTTTCCGTTCGTCAACTTGCAATCATGGGCTTTGCCACTTTCTTTGATATTGATACCGTGGCCCTCTTGTGGAGCAAGACTGTTAAAGTAGCCTTTGTTGGGCATGTCGAGAACGGTCTATATGTGATTAACTTTTTGGAGCGACCCACTAAGACCGCGACATGCCTAATGGCTAAAGTTGATGTGGGATGGTTTTGGCATCTCCGTTTAGCCCATGTCAATATGAGATCTTTGCAAAGTCAACTCAAGGGGGACCATGTCCGTGGACTAACGAATGTTAGTTTTGCTAAAGATCATGCTTGCAATGCCTGTATCGAAGGAAAGCTACATGAGAAGGCTCACCCTCCCACGACTATCATTTATTCAAAGAGGACTTTGGAGCTCCTTCACATGGATCTCTTTGGGCCTCCATCCTTCGATAGTCTCGGAGGTAGGAAGTATTGCTTGGTGATTGTGGATGACTACTCAAGGTACGCGTGGGTGTATTTCTTCAAGAGGAAGAGCGAGACCCAACAAACTGTCATTGACTTTGCAAATGAAGCACAACGTCAACACAATGCAAAGATCTTGACAATTACAAGTGACAACGGCACCGAGTTCAAAAACTACACCTTGGATGAGTTTCTTAGTGATGAGGGAATCAAACATCAATATTCCGCACCCTACACCCCTCAACAAAACGGTGTTGCGGAGAGGAAGAACCGGACGTTGATGGATGCGGCAAGGACCATGATGGCGGAGTTCAAGTCTCCGTACAACTTTTGGGTCGAAGCCATCAACACCGCGTGTCATGCATCCAATCGGCTCTACCTCCGCAAGGGCTTGAACAAGACTCCATATGAGATACTCACCGGTAACAAGCCCAACCTCAAGTACTTCCGGGTATTCGGGTGTAAGTGTTTCATTCTCAAGAAGGAAGTTCGGTTGTCTAAATTTGAGGCTAGAGATCATGAGGGCATATTTGTTGGTTATGCTACTAACTCTCATGCTTACCGTGTCCTCAATAAATCCATGGGATTTATTGAGGAGACGTGTAACGTGGAGGTTGAAGAGAATAATGGCTCCCAAGTGGAGCAAAGTGGCACTTGTGATGTAGGTGATGAAATTCCTCCTCAAGCCATAAGAAGAATGGGTGTTGGTTTTATCCTACCCATTGAGGAACCCCTTGTGGCCAAAGGAGAAGGAAAATGCTCCACTCAAGTGGAGCCATCATCAACCCAAGGCCCACACGCTTCCGAAGAACAAAGTGAAGGCCCTCAACCCCATGAACAAGACCAAGGGCAAGATCATACTCAAGACGGTGTTGACACACCAAGTGATGCCCAAGGTCAACTTCTCTCCCCCGAGCAAGTTCAAGATCAAGAACAAGTTCATGACACGCTCAAGATAATCAAGTAACCGCTCCTCAACTCACCACCGAGGATGAATTAGAGCGTCGTGCCGCCAAGATTGCATCCAAGCTCTCCACCAAGGATCATCTCATGACAAATGTGCTTGGAAGCTTAAGAAAGGGGGTAAGCACTCGTAGACAATTAGCAAATTATTGTGAGCATCACGCATTTGTCTCTTGTGTGGAACCCCACAAGGTCTATGAGGCGCTAGAAGATCCGGATTGGCTCAATGCCATGCACGAAGAACTCAACAACTTCGAGCACAACAAAGTGTGGAGATTGGTGCCAAGACCAATGGGGAACCACAATGTCATTGGAACCAAGTGGATATTCAAGAACAAGCAAGATGCCCATGGGATTATCATTTGCAACAAGGCTCGTTTGGTAGCACAAGGCTAATCCCAAGTCGAGGTTATCGACTACGGTGAAACCTTTGCTCCCATTGCTCGTCTTGAATCCATTCGCATGTTGATTGCATATGCTTCTCATCATAACTTTAAGTTACAACAAATGGATGTGAAGAGTGCTTTTCTTAATGGTCCCATTAATGAATTGGTTTACATCAAGCAACCCCCCGGGTTCGAGGATCCCTACTTTCCCGATCATGTGTATCAACTCGATAAGGCACTCTATGGCCTTAAACAAGCCCCACGTGCGTGGTATGGCCACCTTACCGAGTTGTTACAAGACCGTGGTTTTGAAGTTGGGCTAATCGACCCCACTCTTTTTACTAAGAAGGTCAAAGGGGAGTTGTTTGTGTGCTAATTATATGTTGATGATATTATCTTTGGTTCTCCTAACAAAGCTATCAATGAGGAATTTGCCGCTCTCATGACCTCAAAGTTCGAGATGTCCTCCATGTGGGAGTTGAAGTTCTTTCTAGGGTTCGAAGTGAAGCAAAGAAGAGAAAGAACCTTCATCAATCAATCCAAAACAGTCAAGACATGCTCAAGAGATTCAAGCTAAGTGACGTCAAGCCGACTTCCACTCCAATGCCCACCAAGTGCCAACTTGACTTAGATCCCAATGGTAAAGTGGTGGATCAAAAGGTATATCGTTCCATGATTGGTTCCTTGCTTTACCTTTGTGCATCTAGACTGGACATCATGCTGAGTGTGGGAATTTGTGCACGGTTTCAAGCCGCACCTAAGGAAAGTCACTATGTGGCGGTCAAACGAATCTTTCGATATTTGGATCATACCCCAAACTTTGGCTTATGGTACCCAAGAGGATCAAACTTCAAGCTTGTAGGGTACTCGGATTCCGATTGGGCGGGAGACAAAGTGGATAGGAAGTCCACTTCCGGAGGGTGCCAATTCCTTGGCTGCTCTTTGGTAAGTTGGTCTTCCAAAAAGCAAAGTTGTTTGTCTCTCTCGTCCACTGAGGTGGAGTATGTTGCCGCCGGAATTTTTTGCTCAGCTCCTATGGATGAGGCAAACTTTAAAGGATTACGATGTCACTTGTGACAAAGTGCATCTTTGGTGTGACAATGAAAGTGCCATCAAGATCTCTCTTAACACGGTGCAACACTTCAAGACGAAGCATATTGAGATCCGGTATCACTTCATCCGGGATCACATTAGGCGAGGAGAGATCGAGCTCAACTATGTCAGCACTCATGACAACCTTGCAGATATTTTCACGAAGCCCTTGGATGAAGCAAGATTTCGCGAGTTAAGGCATGAGCTAAATATCATTGATTCAAGCAATGTGGCTTGAACCCTTGCACATCCTACCTCGCTCAATTTGTTGTCTAGTCTAGGTGTAGGCATGGACATATGGGGAGTGATGTTCTCTCAATGAACTCTCCCTCCCCCCATTATGCATAAATTGATCGACTCCTTCACATTAGCCATGTTTGATGGTTCTTGTGCTTCAAAGACGAGTTTTGGTCATGGACCCAAGGATAATTCTTCGCGGTGCCATACCAATTGACTCAAACATAGGTGGCCTCGGCCACCGTCCTCTCTTCGGGAGGTTGTAGTTAGCCTTGTTGCTCTCGTGTTGTTTTCTCTTGTTCCGTTTTTGCTCTTTGTGTTAGGTTCTCCCCTTCTTCCTCCCTTCGGATTGCACTCATTTGATCTTGGTTTGGGCATAGGTGGTCGGGCGGTACAACCGATATCTCGAGCGGTTCTACCGCCGGTACCGGGTTGTGCCGTCCCAATGGGTCTCCGTTCGGTGCTTGGGGGCGGTTCCACCGCTCAAACCCACGGTTACCCACGTCCAGTACTACCGGTTGACGCTATGTGGTACTACCGCTGCCTCCCAGGCACCGGAAGTACTGCCTGCAACCACCGATCTGTACCTGACAAGCGGTACAACCGCTCCCCTAAGCGGTTCTACCGGGGCGTGTCTACGGGCCTATATATACTTGACGAGGCTGAAGGGTTGTCCTTTTTCCCTTCGTCCTCATTCCTCTTTTCCCTAGCCGCCGGCCATCTCTACCCCTGCCCCGGAGTGCGTCTCGCACTTCAGATCCTTTGCTCTCCGTGGATTCTCTCCGTGGAGGCCTCCCGATCTCTTCCCATGGATGGTGGTAATGCCTCATGTTCTTTGCTTCTAGATCTTTCTAGGGTTCTTCCTAGTCTAGGTCTTTTCTTAACGTTTCGCGTTTAGTGTTTGATCTCTGGTTTAGAAGAGATCTTTGTTAGCCTCCCATCTTGTTTGCAGCATTTAGAATTCGGAATATTACTTGTGTGATTCGTATGCCTCGGTTAGATCTATCTCCCCTAGTAGTGCCACTCTCAGCGGTTCTACCGCCCCTACGGGCGGTACAACCGCTGGAGCGGTACTACCGGCGGAAGATCCGGTACAACCGGAGTATATCAACCACAAAGCACTGTTCTATCTTCTCTGTTGCTGCAACTTGTTCCTTTTCTGCTAGTGGGTGCAATCCTCTCATCCTCGTTGGGTTTTTGTGTGTTCTTTTCGTGTGTGTGTTTAGGTGGCTCTAGTTCTCGCTCTGCTCCTCGCAAGACCAAGAAGAGGGCACGAAGGACCTTGCGCCCGGTTGTGTCTGATGATGAAGAAGTTGTGATTCCCACCAAGCCCACTCGCCGTGAAAAGTCTGCAGCTGCTAAGCAACGTGTGGTTATCCGTTGCATCATTAGAAAGCCAAGGATTTGGAAGCCTTCCGTTCAAAGAATCCGTATGAGGTTCCCATTGCTCGCCGTTGGACCACTGTTCAGTTCCGGAATGAGATGCAAGTGCGGATTGTTCATGAACTCTTTCAGCACAACAAGAACAGATATGCCAAGGAGTGGACAATTGATTTTGACCATTGGAGAAACAACATGGAGTATTTTGGTGAGGCACTGGCTCTCTGCGAGGAGTTTGATCTTGTCAAGATCATGTCAGTCAACTGCGACTTTGATGTTCAACTTATCCATCAGTTCTATGCCACGGTTCATTTTGGGGAAGATGATGCTCACACTCTCACCTTCATGTGTCGCGATGAATTGTTTCATGTTCCCTGGAGGGCTTTCTACAATGCTATTGGGTATGAGGATACTGGTCTGGAAGGAAGGGGTGGCATTCGTCCTCATGATTTTCATGAGTCCATGCCTAAGGAGAATCTTGCCCCTCTGTACATTCGGGGCCGTGGGATTATTGGAGAATCCAATGATTTGGAGAAGGTCTATGCCATCATGCACCGAGTGTTCCGCAATGTGCTCTTTCCCAAAGTGGGCAATCAAGATGAGATTCATGGCTATATGGTTGATTTGATGGTTGCTATGAAGACCATGGTGGGGACAGGGGCAACGTTTGATGTGTCAAATTGGCTGTGGCATGAGATGTACAACATGGTCATCTATCGTAAAGTCCCAATCTATGCTCCGTTTGTCATGTGCTTTCTGAACTCTGTGTGGGCTGTTCGTCGTCCTGGAGAGCTCCTCACTTCTCCAGACAACCTCACTGTTCATGAGGTCAAGCTCCTTAAGAAGAAGAAGCATGCCGAGCCTCGCTTCCCTGCAAATGCTCCTGAGGATGTCTATGCTACTTCTGATGATGAGGACTTTGAGCTGGAGCCAGGGGCCAAGCCTTCGTGGGTGGCCAAGCTTAATGCCAAGGTGAAGAAGACCTTTTGTCTCCAGGCTGACATCCAGAAGAAGATGTATGAGGCACATGTCAATGAGAAGCTTGCACGGCGTCGCCAAATTGCAATGATGAAGCACCTCAACATGCAGGTTCAGAGTGGCTCTGAGAAGAGCATCACCCCAGAGGAGCGTTGGATTTCTACCCATAGCACCTGGACTGATGATGAAGCCCCTCCCCAGCCATCCTCCTCATTTGCAGCAGCTGACAATGCCATGGAAGAATCTGATCACGACGACGATGACGACTATGATGATGAGGATCCAGATGCGACCGAGTCAGAGGAGGATGCCTGAGCTTTGGGACGCTAGTTTCTCTCTTTTCCTTTTTGGTGTCTTGATGCCAAAGGGGGAGAGGGTTCTATAGGTCTCGGGGATTTGCTTCGGTTTTCTCCTTTTTCTCGTGTTTAGTGTTGGTCTCTGTTCATGGACTTGTTTCGTTCCTTGCTGTGTGTGAGACTTCTGTTCTCCGTTTACCTTTCCGTTCGTAGGTCTTTATCGTTAGTATTGCCTCTAAGTATTATATTGTCTCTCCGTTTGTGATCAGAGTGGTGAGTCTATAAAATTAGGGGGAGTCTAGTCCTGAAAGTGTGCCCATGCTTTCTAACAGCTAGTTCTTGTTGGGGCACACATTCAGGGGGAGTTCCGTCTAGATTTCATTGACTTATCTCTTGCAAATCGTGTTGTTGTCATCATCCACCAAAAAGGGGGAGATTGAAAGGGCATTTCCCTTCTTTATGTTTTGGATGATGATGACAACCCTTTGTGGTCTAATCATGTGCTATATAATTCAGGTTCTCGATGCTTAGGCTTACATCGGATTGCTATTGCCTCTCGACGGAAAAGATCGAAGACGTGTCCTCTACGCTTTCATTTTCTTTGGTCGTAGAGTACCCGTACTATCAAGAGGGAATCCTCATTAGGAAGCTCTGGGGGAATCAGGTCACGTACACTTTCATCACCCTCTTTTTGCCTTCCTCGGGTGTGTGTGAGAGAAAGAGCTTTCCTTGCCTCTTCCCCTTTCTTTCCTGCTCCTGTTTCTGCCCAGCCATTGTACCGCTCTCTAGAGCGGTTGTACCGCTGGGTCTTGTCGCTCACCAGTTTTGCTCGAGCGGTTGTACCGCTACCTCCGGGCGGTGGTACCGCCACCATGCTCTGCAAAAGCTGGGGCAGTGGTTCCGTCCATGCACCGCTCAAGTACCGCTCGCGCTTCTGTGTTGATGTGGTTCTTGGGCGGTAGTGGCCCGGTTGGTCCGGTCGTTCCACGATGACCGGTACCACCGGTGGTCCGAGCGGTTCTTCTGCTCAGGACTTAGCCGCCCAAGAGCTCAAGGCCATGCGGTTGTTCCAGCCAGGCGCTGCCCAAGTACCGGTCAAGCTCCTGTTTTGATGCGGTGGTTGTGCGGTGGCCAGGCGGTTAGTCTGGTTATTTTTCTTAGCCGGTACTACCGCCCCCTGGTCTGGTTCTACCGCTTGGTAGGGTTCTGTAGATACACCGTGAGTCCCGGTTGTACCGGGACGAGGACCGGTTGTACCGCTGCAGTGCAAAAATCGCAGTAACGGTTGGAAATCGAGGGTGACTATATAAGGGAGCTTCTCCCACCTACCACTCTTACCTTTGACCTCTCTCACTCCACCATTAATGCTCTTCAAGCTCTCTTGCCCGATCTCTCTCTCTAGCCACTCAAACTTGTTGATTTGCTAGGGATTGAAGGAGGAGACCTAGATCTACACTTCCACCAAAGGATATTTGCTTCCCCCATACTTTCTTGTGTGGATTTTGTTAGTCTTGGGTGTTTGAGCACCCTAGACGGTTGAGGTCACCTCGGAGCCATATTCCATTGTGGTGAAGCTTCATGGTTTTGTTGGGAGCCTCCAATTAAGTTGTGGAGAGAGCCCCAACCTTGTTTGTAAAGGTTCGATCGCCGCCTTCAAGGGCACCAATAGTGGAATCACGGCATCTCGCATTGTGTGAGGGCATGAGGAGAATACGGTGGCCCTAGTGGCCTCTTGGGGAGCATTGTGCCTCCACACCACTCCAACAGAGACGTACTTCCTCTCAAAGGGAAGGAACTTCGGCAACACATCCTCGTCTCCACCGTCTCCACTCTTGGTTATCTCGTGCCCTTATTTGAGCAAGCTTATTTGTTTCATATCTCTTGCTTGCTTGTGTTCCTATCCTTGTTGCATAATATAGGTTGCTCACCTAGTTGCATATCTAGAAAATCTACTTTGATGCAAAGTTTAAATTGTTAAAGAAAAGCAAAAATTGTTAGTTGCCTATTCACCCCCCATCTAGTCAACCATATCGATCCTTTCAGAATGCAAGCATGAGTAGGATATAATGCACCATGAACATAAATATCGTAGAGGCTATGTTGATTTTGTTTCAACTACATGCGTGAACATGTGCCAAGTCAAGCCACTCGAATCATTCAACAGAGGATACCACCCTATCATACCACATCACAACCATTTTAATAGCATGTTGGCACGCAAGGTAAACCATTATAAGCTCCTAGCTAATTAAGCATGGCATAAGCAACTATAATCTCTAATTGTGATTGCAAACATGTTTATTCATAATAGGCTGAATCAGGAACGATGAACTAATCATATTTACAAAAACAAGAGAGGTCGAGTTCATACCAGCTTCTCTCATCTCAATAAGTTCATCATATAAACATCATTATTTCCTTTCACTTGCACGTCTGAATAGTGTGGATAATAATAATAGTGCACGTGCATTGGACTAAGCTGGAATCTGCAAGCATTCAATTCAAGAGAGAAGACAAGGTAATATGGGCTCTTTGTCAGATCAACGATAATGCATATAAGAGCCACTTTAACATTTTCATTATGGTCTTCTCCTATCGACCCACTAAGGAAAGAAAAGAAATAAAACTATTTACACGGGAAAGCTCCCAACAAGAAAAAGAAGAACGAGAAATCTTTTTGAGTTTTCTTTTAATTACTACTACAAGCATGGAAAGTAAACTAACTAAAGGTTACAACTAATTTTTTTGGTTTTTTATTAAGGTTTATTAAACACACAAGAAGAAAGCATAAAAAAAGGAAAATAAACTAGCATGGATGATACAGTGAAAAAGTATGAGCACCGACACCTAGCATGAGTGTGTGAACATGAATGTAATGTCGGTGAGAAATACGTACTCCCCCAAGCTTAGGCTTTTGGCCTAAGTTGGTCTATGGCCACGGCTGGCCTAGCAAATATCCAAAGTAATAGTTGGGGTCGTACTGTGAAGAAGCCTCGGATTGCCACTGGTTGGCAATCACCTCCGGATCCCACTGATAATCAGACTGTCGTGGAGGATCAAATTGTGATTCCGGTTCTGGTTCTGTAGCTGTTGTAGGGTTCGGGTAGGCATGAATGACCTCCAATAGTACAAGGTACTTGCCTGTAGATAAATCAAACAAGGAAGGAGCAGGCAAGCTAGGTAATAGTCCCAGGATGATTTTTACCAAATATTAATTTGTAGTTAAGCTCATTTTCCCTATTCTTAACAATAAAATCATGTGCTACCATACTCTTATAATCTAAATAAACAAGGGGCATCAATTTTCTTCCTTCTCATAATGCCTAATAGGTATGTTAAAATGTGCAGCAGGCGCGAGGCGAAGATGCCTCCAAGGACGGGGCCCTTAGTACGGTTAAGATTTAACCGCTTTGCAATAATAGCGCCCATGCTGAATGTATCATCACGAAATAAGGCATGGCACAAAATAACAATATCTGGGGTACTCAGGTTTCCACAGTTTTGACGCCCAATTAAGCATCCACTAGCAAATATAGCAAAGTTACGTAGAACAGGAGAGTGTATGCTAGTAATTCGTGCGTCGGAAACCTTCCTCGCTTCCCCAACAGTAATTGTTGGGGATATTACTACTGGGCATAAACTGGCCTACCTGGGCCGGGTTAACTCCATCAGTAGTTCAAAAGTGTTAAAGCCCAAAGAGGCAGATAAAGGCCCAGGGCCCGTAGTCGGTTTACAACCTGTAGCCGTACATCAGCTTTGTGCATATACTTGTAATATAAGTTAGGAACAATGAGAGACCAACCCGGATACTAGTATGAACCGGTGTTGGGACTCTCTGAACCGGCAGGCATCACCCATGTATATAAGGGGACGACCCGGCGGTGGTTCAAGGACAGACAACAACTCGAGACATAGGCGAAGCTTATTTGCTCCCTAGTCATCGAAACACCCATCAATTCCATCACAACTAGAGGTAGGCTTTTACCTTCATTGAAGGGGCCGAACTAGTATAAACTCTCTTGCGTCCTTGTGTCCGCTTTAACCCCTTCAAGCTAACCCATAGCGATGGCTCCACGACTAACTCCTTTCTCTAGGACAACTGCCGTGACAAAACCACGACAGTTGGCGCCCACCATGGGGCTATCGCACGGTGGTTTCTGGTTCTTGGAGGGCCGATTTGAAGGACTCGAGGGCTATGCTATAGGCCGGATGACTAAGAGTCGTCGCGGCAGGCTCTACATCGACGATGCAGGCTGGGGCCCCGAGGCCGGCTCAGTTGAGTACGGGTACCGGGTCCCCTTTGGTAGCATTCACATTTTCATTGGTAAGATCGGTGAACCGGGCCCTGAGTCGGACATCTGCACCGACCTCGTCGAGACGGCTCAGCGTGCACAATCCGCCTGGGTTAAACCGGACATGAAGTGTGCCTTCGTGGGAGTCATCCATGGAGGAAGTCATGAGGACGGATCGGGATTTCGCGGGGCGACTGTCATTTGTTCCGGTGACGATTCTTCGACCGGAGAAACCGAATCTCTTTATCAGCTACAAGATGGCCGGATTGGGAGCTGTTCCGATGGCGACAGTATTCCGGACCCCTCTGATCTACCCAACCGGGTTGGAATATTCATGGCCGGAACACAATCAGCGCTTCATTCTTCGACAGCTGCGGCAACGGTTTCTGGTTCAGCAGCAGCAACGGCCGCCGGGGCAGGAGGCCTCGTGCGCCCGCTGGCTCAGGTTCTATCAGAGCTATTTGATGCGTTGGCTGTGCTTATGGCGGAAGTTAACCCGCCAGATCAGGATGTTCACAACACGGAGATTGCAAAGGTAAAGGAACAGATCACCCAGGCCAAGGCGGATCTGGCGGCTGAGGACACCAGGATGGCCGCAGAGCGGGCCGCTTTAGACGCACAGGCCTACAGGCTTATGTTGGATCAGAGCGCGTCGCATGAAGTCATTAGGAGGAAGCACCGGTCCCGCTTACCTCCGGTTTTCGAGGCCAGAGACCTTTTCAACACTCCAGGACCAAGAGTCAGTAATCCGCTGGAGGAGAACCAGGCAGAAGCCCCTGGGACCGGTGCACCGGTTCAGCCCCGTCAGATGGACCCGCCTCGTCAAAACACCGTTATACCTCGGGATGCTTTAACCCCTCCGGGTCACTACTCCAACCCAATGGACAATCTTGTTGCCGCTGCTGCACGACTGGAGGCCATTCCAGTTGAAGGTGACTCGCCACAAGCAGTAGAGACGCGACGGGTCAAGGAACTTCTGAGGACAGCTTTGGCCCAACAGGAGGCGTACTCGTACAGCCGTGACCGAATCCACTCGACCCACCGTCCAAGCCGGAGCTATGGCAGACATATGGATGAACCAGCAGTGTCGGGTAATGAACGACGTGGAGCACCTCGTGGTAACAACCCGACGGGTAGTGTTGATGACGCTCAGGAAGTGGTGAACCGGGCCCGAGCGCGTAGGGAGGCCGAGTTAGCCGCACAGCATCAGGCTCGGCAGCTCACGCCGGTTCGTCCAACCATTTCAATCGATCCTGGTGTTACTTCTAGTTCTTTGGGGGTGCCTTGCCTCGTCCCCGCTTTATGCAACGTGCGTTTGCCCAAGGATTTCAAAGGCCCACGCAAGGTACCAAATTATACGGTGGATCAACCACCAGAGACATGGGTAGAGAGCTATGAGATGGCCATGGAGATGCTTGATGTGGATGACGCGGCGTGTGCGAAATACGTCACCATGATGCTTGAAGGAATGGCCCGTAATTGGCTAAAAAGCTTGCCCGCCAATTCTATCAGCTCGTGGGCCCAATTACGAGCCCGGTTTATCAACAATTTCAAGGATACCTGTAAACAACCTATGTCGATAGTGGACTTAGCTGCATGCATCTAGGAGGAAGGAGAGTCAACGACTCATTGGGTGCGCCGGGTTTCACAAGTGTTGCACTCCTCAGACCGCATCAACGCTGACACCGCAAAATTAACCCTAGAAGGCAACTGCCGGTTTGGGCCCCTGAAGTTGAAATTGAGGCAGATGAAGCATCATTGCACCGACATGGGAACCCTCATGGCCGCTTTGGTAAAATATGTTGATTCTGATAGTACCCAGGATCCCGAATCTGATGATGACAAGACAGGGAAGGGGAAGAAGAACAACAGCTCCAAAGGTCAGCAGCATCACTGGGTAGGCAATGGCGGAGGAGGCAAGCGTAAAGCGGATGGCAACATGGATTTTGTGGCTAATACCAACGTACAGGACAATGGCCAGCGGCGCAAGGGCAGGTCGAAAAATCATAGTGGAGCGCCCAACCCAAACCCAAACCGCCTGAACTATTTGCTAAACCAGCCCTGTCCAAAAGATGGGACGAAGGAGGAGCCAGCAAACCACCTTTGGAAGGATTGTTTTATTATGCAGGAGTTCAAGAATTCTAATAATTTCCGGTATGATCACGGGTCTGGCGGCGGCTCAGGATCCGGGCCGGGTTACGGTGGAGGAAGTTCCGGTTCAGGATTTAATGGTAATCCAGGCGGGCATAATGGTCAAAATAGTCCGAACAACCAGGGTGGTTACAACCAACAGAAGCAACAGTCAGGTTACCAAAGCAACCCAAAGCAGTTGAGTAGTGGGCAGTACCATGTCTTTACCACTAGCTTGGACAAGCGAGACCGGAAGGTTCAGAGGCGGGCAGTCAACTCTGTTGAACCGGCCACACCCCGTTATCTACGTTGGTCTGAACAGCCAATCATATGGAGCAGAGAGGATCACCCACTCCAGGTCGATAATCCGGGTCAGTTGGCTCTGGTGGTGGCGCCTCAGGTGGGAGGTTATAAGTTCACCAAGGTGCTCATGGATGGAGGGAGCAGCATTAACATCCTATACTATGAGACCTTCCATCGTATGGGACTTATAGATAAGAATCTCAAACCGTCCAATACAGTATTCCACGGTGTAGTGCCTGGTAGATCAGCCTATCCCGTTGGTAAGATAGCTCTTGAAGTGGCTTTTGGGGATGATCATGATTCCAGGTCGGAGACATTAATGTTTGAAGTGGTGAAAGTCCAAAGTCCATACATGCCCTGTTTGGGCGTCCGGCATACGCCAAGTTTATGGCTCGGCCCTATTATGTGTATTTGCAGCTCAAGATGCCGGGTCACAAGGGGACAATAACAGTTCATGGAAGCCGCAAAATCGTTTTGGAATGCGAGGAAGGAGATGCGGCTTATGCAGAGTCGGTTTGTGCCACCGAGGAGTTGAAGTACTATAAAGACAATGTTGATCCGGCGGACATGATTTCATTAAAGAAGCCAACTACGGAGCATGATCTGGCCCTAAAGTTCAAATCGGCAGCAGAAACTAAGCTTGTTGACTTCGTACCTGGCGATTCGTCCAAGCAGTTCAGCATTAGTGCCAACTTGGATCCGAAATAGGAAAGCGCGCTCATCGAGTTCATCCATGAGAATCGGGACATTTTTGCATGGAAGCCCTCCGACATGCCAGGTGTACCGAGGCAACTCGTTGAGCACACACTTAATGTGGATCCTAAATACAAACCGGTGAAATAGTTCCTCCGCCGGTTTAACGAAGAAAGACGCAAGGCGATTGGAGAAGAGGTAGCCAGGCTCTTAGCAGCTGGTTTTATTGTTGAAGTTTTTCACCCTGAGTGGCTTGCCAATCCGGTGCTAGTCCTTAAGAAAAATGGCACCTGGCGTATGTGTGTGGATTACACAGATCTTAATAAGGCTTGTCCAACAGATCCTTTTGCCCTCCCCGTATTGATCAAATCATTGATGCTACGGCGGGTTGTGAGCGTTTAAGTTTTTTGGATGCATATTCTGGCTATCATCAGATCAAAATGGCAGTTAAGGACCAGGAGAAGACGGCATTCATAACTCCCTTTGGAGCCTTCTGCTATGTGTCTATGCCCTTTGGGCTCAAAAGTGCCCAGGCAACTTATTAACGGTGTGTACAAAACTGTCTTCACAAGCAGATTGGCCGTAATGTACATGCTTACGTGGATGATATCGTGGTTAAATCCAGGGTGAAGGAGACTCTGGTTGATGATTTGAAGGAAACCTTTGATAACCTAAGGACGTACAAGATGATGCTTAATCCGTACAAGTGTGTCTTTGGTGTACCGGCGGGCAAGTTATTGGGTTTTCTGGTGTCCAACAGGGGAATTGAGGCTAATCCGGAGAAGATCACAGCCATCACCTCCCTAGCTAAACCGAAGTGCATCAATGATGTTCAACACTTGGCAGGCCAGATTGCCGCGTTAAGATGGTTTATCAGCCGCCTTGGTGAGAAGGCGATCCCTTTGTATCAAATGTTGAAGAAGACGGATCAGTTCGTCTGGAGTTCTGCTGCTGATGAAGCATTTGAGGACTTAAAGCGGCAATTGGCCAATCCGCCTGTGATCGCCGCTCCCATTGACAAGGAGCCGTTACTGCTATATGTTGCTGCTAATGCTCGAGCGGTCAGCGTGGCTATTGTGGTGGAACGAAAGGAGGTAGGTAAGGAGCATCCGGTTCAACGTCCGGTCTATTATATCAGCGAGGTACTCATTGACTCCAAGCAAAGGTATCCGCATTGGCAGAAGCTGGTGTACGGAGTTTTTATGGCAAGCCGGAAGCTTAAGCAATACTTCCAAGGGCACCCAATTACGGTGGTCAGTTCTGCTCCTTTGGGAGATATCATCCAGAACCGGGAAGCAACTGGCCGGATTGCAAAGTGGGCTATAGAGCTGGGGCCGTACGGTTTGAAATATGTGCCTCGGACAGCGATTAAGTATCAAGCACTTGTGGATTTCATCAATGATTGGACGGAAATGCAAGCACCTGAAGAAAAGCCGGATCATACGTATTGGACCATCCATTTTGACGGATCCAGACAGTTGGAAGGCTCGGGGGCTGGAGTCGTATTAACTTCCCCACGAGGTGATAAGTTTTGTTATGTTCTCCGTTTAATGTTCCCTTGTACTAACAATGTAGCTGAGTATGAAGCCTTGCTCCATGGTCTTCGGATGGCTAAGGAGATGAATCTAAGTCGAGTTAAGTGCTTCGGTGATTCGGACCTTGTCGCTCAGCAAGTGTCTGGCACTTTGGACTCCAAGGACCCACTCATGGCAGCATATCATCATGAGGTGGATATTGTTGCAGGTTATTTTAGAGGCTATCAGGTGGACCACGTGGACCGGCGGAAAAATGAAGCGGCGGATGCTTTAAGCCGGCTGGGCTCTCAGCGCAAACCGGTCCCACCCAATGTTTTTCTCGATGTGCTGCACAACCTGTCGGTGAAGATCCCTGGTGAAGAGGATTTGGCCATTCCTGATCCGGAGGCTCAATTGGTGGCAGTTCTTCATGTTATTCCGGATTGGATGCTTCCTTATCTGGCGTACAAGAACCGGGGCGAGTTGCCAGAAGATGAGATTCTGGCCCGGCAGATAATCCGGCGATCCAAGTCCATGGCTGTCATCAACGGTGAGTTGCATCATGGCAGTGTATCAGGAGCTTTTCAATGTTGCGTGTCTCCTGAAGAAGGACGTGAAATTTGGCGGGAAATCCACGAAGGAGATTGTGGTCACCACGCCGGTTCAAAGTCTCTGGTGGCTAAAGCGTTTCGCCATGGTTTCTATTGGTTAACTCCTCATGCTGATGCGAAGGATCTGGTCAGACGATGTGATGGTTGCCAAAGGTTTTCAAGACGTGCTCATGTACCGGCTCAAGAATTGAGGATGATTCCAATTACTTGGCCATTTCTGACTTGGGGGCTGGATATGGTTGGGCCTTTCAAAAGGTCCAAAGATAAGAAGACCCACCTCCTGGTGGCGGTGGACAAGTTTAAAAAGTGGGTGGAGGCAGAACCTGTTAGCAAGTGTGATGCGGCCATGGCAGTTCAAATCATCAAAAAGGTGATTTCTGGTTTGGCTTTCCGCACAGTATTATCACGGATAATGGTACCAATTTATCCAAAGGTGCTATGAAGGATTTCTGCGAACGGGAGCACATCCAGCTCGACGTTTCATCAGTGGCACATCCACAGTCCAATGGTCAAGCAGAAAGAGCTAATCAAGAGATCTTGAGAGGCATCAAGCCCCGGCTCATGGTTCCTTTGCAGAGAATGCCGGGTTGTTGGGTAGAAGAATTACCATCTGTGTTATGGAGCATCAATACAACACCCAACAGATCAACAGGATACACACTGTTCTTCATGGTTTATGGAGCGGAGGCGGTTCTCCCCAGCGATATCCGTCATGACTCACCTCGTGTCACGGCTTATGTTGAAGCGGACAACGAGACAGCACGGCAAGATGCTTTGGACCGGTTGGATGAAGAGCGTGACATCGCAGCCGCCCGGTCGGCGATTTACCAGCAGGATCTTCGTTGTTATCACAGTCGCCGAGTCAGAACCAGAGCCTTCCAGGAAGGAGATTTGGTGCTTCGGCTCATCCAAGATCAGACTGATATGCATAAGCTATCCCCACCTTGGGAGGGGCCTTTCGTGGTCAGCAAGAATCTGCACAACGGGTCGTACTATCTGATCGATATTCGAGAGCATAAGGACTCACGTACATCAGAGGAAGAGACTAACAGGCCGTAGAATATAGCTCATCTTCGGCCTTACTATACCTGAGCCATTGGCTATACTTATGTACATACAATGTATATATTATGATTAAGTATAATAAACCGGAACCTGAGCTAAAGCGGGGTATCTGTTCTTTTACATCATGTGAGGTTACACGGAGTTGCTCTAAAACGGCCTCCGGTTTACCTCTTGAGTTCGCTTTGCTAAAAGCATCGTGTTATATCACTTGGAGGATTGGTCGTGTCTGAACCAATACCATGCCTCTTGATAGGCGAAAGCCACCAGATCACTTGGGGACTTGGTCATGTCTGGACCAGTCATGCCTCTTGATCGGCCTAAGGCCACAGAATCACTTGGGGGCTTGGTCGAACCCGAACCATGACCACGCCATTTGGTCGGCATAAATGCCACAAGAATCACTTGGGGACCTGGCTAACTAGAACCATAGTTACACCTAACGGGAGCTTGGTCGTGTTTGGCCATGGTTACGCCATTTGATCAGCTTAAATAAATCTTTTTTGTCAAACGTTTTTGTCGTTGCTTTTGCTTCATACTTTTCTTTGAAGGTTTTTTTTTGCTTTTTATTGTGTTCTTTAAACCGACAAAGTTTTTTAACCAATCAATTGACGGAACACAATTCACGTCAATCCGGAGACTATTTGTCCGGTTTGATCCTTGTTGTTAACATCCTCTTATGGAGTAACACGGTGTTTATCATAACCCGACACGGTTTACATGGTAAACCAGCGTCATATATATATACAGGAGCTGTTATCTCCTCCAAACAGTATGGGTTTGCAAAACTCTTCTTCAAGATTGGCCAAGCCAACTTCACGCTCAATGATGGCAGGTATTATGTATCTCAAAATTTGGTCATACTTAAAATTTTGTTTTGATTTCATATATGCAGACATCATATTCCGCCTGACGGTACAACCGCGGTGGCACTTGACAAATTTTTTATTTCAGAAAGTGTTTTGGAAAGTTCATTGCCACAGGAAGAACAAATTATGCATGAACGCATATCAACATCAAAGGTATCAGCTAGCCTATTACAAGGCAACATGGTGCCCATAGTAATATAATTGTTTTTCGCGAAGAAGAGGCATTTTTAAACCGGCGTCCGGTTCAAGCTTGGCCTGATGATTGTGGGTCGTCCTGCGCCGCTTCAGCCTCCGTATCCCTACCCAGTGGCTGGAAATCCACAGTTGTCCAGTCGATTCCCATTAATGCTTGAAAAACAGCTTCATCGTGGATCAGCAAGGACGGGTCAATATCGGGAGCGTAAGTATGCTTACGGATTGGAGGAATCAGATTTTCCGATTCATGGATTGGCACAGCTATTCGCTAGTTCTGACTGTCATATTGCGCTTGATAACGAGACAAGTATGCTTCCTCAGCGAACTGACAAGCTAGTGGACGCACCTCCTGGTTTATCGCTCATAGATCCGCTTCACCGAATTCTGATCCGTCTTCCTTCAAGCTGGGATAGCCCTGAGCCGCTTCAACAGGATCAAAGTTCGGCACCCAGGCTTTTGCCCGGATTAAAGCATTGATTGCGCCGGTCCGAGCAGCAGATTTCTTTAGCTCTTCAATCCGGGCAGGAAGCACCGACAGTTTCATCAGAGTATCTTGAATCAAAGTAGGCGCCGGTTTGTTATGAGAGGCGATACAGATGATCCGCTGGGTACCAGTATACAATTGTTCAAGCAATGTATAGGCGGCTTTTAGCTTCTTCCGTACATCTGACCCCAAGTGACCAATGTGTGTCCCTGAAATACCATAAAGGGTTAATAATCCGGCGACTTTGTCAGAAGGCAAAGCCAATTCAGTAGGAAAACTGGCTTACCAAAGATAGCAGCAGTCATGGCATGCACGTGCCGCTTTATGCTGGTCAGGTCATCTGCCACTGGTTTTAGTGCAGCATCAGCATCCTCTGCTCGTTTGATCAAAGCGGATTTCTCAGTGGCCCAGTCCGCCCGTTTCTTTTTGAAGTTTTCCTTAAGTTGTTCCATGGCGCTTAGAGCAATGGTCAATTCCTCTTTTGCTTTGGAGGTTTCAGCTTGTTGGGTTTTCAGGGCTTCTTGAAGATCGATGACTTGGTTCTCTTTCGTCTTCAGCTCCGCATGCATGCATACAGATATATGCTTCAGCAAACTGGTAGAAGGATTCAAGTACCAACCACATAACAAGTTATGCGCTTAGTACTTGGGGGCTAATGCATATTTGATCTAAAGCGGCCTCCGATTTACCCCTTCATCTTTCGATTGTTTACAAAGTCCCAAGATCAATACAACTATTCAACTTGGCACTTGGGGGCTAATGGCTATTTGATCATATGTATTCTGATGCGGCAGTTTCAATTACTTAAAGTACCGGTTTAACTACGCTAAGTTGAACCGGCCCTTGGGGACTACATCAGCAAATTTCAAAGGATCAAGATTCATATTATTAAGTCCCGGTTTGAAAGAATATTTCAAATCGGCCCTTAGGGGCTAGGAGAGTTAGCAAGAATGAAAGCATACAAGCAGGAAGGAGAATATGGAAGTTACCTCATATTTATCCTTCATCATGTTAACCAGACTGGCTTCATAGTCACGGCTGGTATACAGCCGGTTCAGATAGCCGGAATGGATATCTTGGGCGTTCAGAGCAGCGTAAGCCGTCAGTTCAGCATTCCACTTACCTTTGCCAAAAGCAGCTAGTTCTTCCTTGGCAGAATGTTTGGATAAAGCGACAGGATTGCTTGGCTCAATATGGCCAGTGCCAGTAATGACAACTTCATCATCATTGGTACCGCCAGTTTGCACTGGAGCTGTTGGCTTGCCAGTAGGTTTTGCAGGATCGGTGGAGCTTTCAACCCGGAGGGAACCTGTGGGCTGATGGATAGGACCTGAGGTATCAGTAGGTATTTCCTCAGCAGTAAGATCATCATCTGGCTGCGGCGGATCATTGGGAATATCCTCAGGAATAGCCGCTTCAAGATTGGGTGTGGTGCCTGGCTCAAGAATGACATCTTCTTCGGCCGCTTTATCCAGGAGGGCCTTCTTGCTCGGCCTAGGTTTGGCCCTGAGAAGAATAACAAAATTAAATACAACATATGTTCTAAGGCAATATACTACAAACATCACAATAAATATAGCTTACCCAAGCACCGTTTTGAGCGGTGGGAGCTGAGTAGCCGACGACTCGCCAGAAGATGACTGGAAATAACCTGATAATCGGAGTCAGACGGATTAAGAGGTTGACGAAAGAAGCCCACTTTAGTACAAGCACTGACAAGCGAATTAGAGACCTCGGATTGACGTTTCCGAACCGGACTGTTCGGTAAACTGGCGGAGGTAACTACCTGGCCGCTGTGCCGGGTGGTGCGGCGAGCTTCATGTTGTTGAGTCTTCATAAGAAGTTTAGGATCCAAATAAGCAAGAGGATGAGAAAATTTAACTTTCCGGTTTGCTTGACGGATTTTTTGTGAAGGCAAAGTTTCTGAATCGGAAGAGAGAATAATTACCTCTGCAACATCCGCATGGCTGGCTTCGGCATCATCTTGACAAATATCATCATCAATAAGACGCATGAAAAATAAACCAAGTGAGTCAAGCTCTACCTCAAAGTCCGGATTATCCACCTTGTCATCAGGGGCCGGATTAGAAGATGCAGTGGTTCTTTTCCGGTGGGCAGTCTTCTTCACAGCTTTAGTTTTTTGCCGGGTTACTCTTTCCGGTTTATCTGTTTTCTCTAGTTTCTCCTGCGGCAGCTTTTTGCTCCAAAACGGATCATCGCCCTGGTTATGCAGACACTGATATTAAAAACAATGACCAGACATATCAATAACAGATTCAGCAAAGAGAAAAATCAAAGTCTTACAGCTGGCCGTTTGTTGGTAGCACAGAAGGGAAGCAGGCCGGTTCTAGCGCAGATGTGTTCCGGTTCATTCAGTATCTTACGCACAGCCTCTGTGATTTCCTCACCGGAGAGCTGGAGTCTTGAATGTCGCAGTGGGTCATCCACACTATCAGTATAATCGCACATCAAACCGGAGCGCTGACTAAGGGGCAGTATGCTCCATGATATCCAACAGCGAGCAAGGTCAACCCCTGTTAAACCGTTGGCCATAAAGGCCCTGAGCTTTGACAGCTGAGGAGCATATTTGCTTCTCTCCTGGGCAGTCAATCGTTGAGGAAAAGGATGGGTATTGCTGAGCCGCTCCGGACGAAAGCCAGGCAAGGGATTCTCACCAGCAGGGGAGGTGTCTTTGAAGTAGAACCATGTCTGATTCCACTCCTTGGGGTGACTGTGCAGCTTGGCGTGAGGGTATGTGACCTCTTTCCTTTTTTGAATCGCCATGCCACCCAACTCCATATTAGAGCCATCAGTAAACTCATTATGGCGGTTTAGATGGAAAAGATCTCTGAATAATTCCACTGTGGGCTCCTCTTGAAAGAACACCTCACAGAGCACTTGGAAGTGGCACATATTTGTAACAGAGTTGGGGCCAGTGTCTTGCGGATGGAGGTGGAAATCAGGTAGAACATCCGAGTAGAATTTAGAACCGGGCGGTTTAAAACCCCGGGCTAAGTGGTCTACGAAAACAACAACCTCTCCTTCTCGAGGTGTGGGGGGCATTCTTTGCCAGGAGCCCTCCAATGGACGGCGTCTTTGCTGCCCAAGGCGCCAATCAGGACTAAATCGTCCAGTTGATCCTCTGTGACGTGAGAAGGGACCCAATTGCACTCATACACTTGCTTGGCCATGATGAAATCTACAAAGTACATTGATTTGTGCAATGTTAAACCGGAAGTAGATCTATCTAAACCGGAGTTTCATGAAGCAACCAACATCTGGCGGTTCAACAAGGGGACTAATGGCATATACCGGTTTGGAAAATTTTCTATAAAGTTAAACTGCCTGACATAAACATTGAAGCAATTGAGATTACGGATGGTTAAGTATGCAGAAACAGGTTTCACAAGATCTTATTACGGCATTGGATCTGAAGCAAGTTCAGAAAATAAGAAAAATAGTCGAAGATCAAAGCAGAACAGTATTGAATCAATGAGCAGAAGTATATGTGAGATCTATGGTTTTGGGCAGGAAACTATCGGCGGATACTGAAAGTTACCACTACACAAAGCAAGGGTTTACATGTGCATCCAGGAGCTAGTACATGAGTATGAACAAGTGAGGAACACCGCAAGAACACGAAGCCCTAGATCAGATCTATGTTGAGAAGAACAGAAGACCTACCAGAGCTGAGGA
Source organism: Triticum dicoccoides (assembly GCF_002162155.2). NCBI lineage: Eukaryota > Viridiplantae > Streptophyta > Magnoliopsida > Poales > Poaceae > Triticum > Triticum dicoccoides. The sequence goes on from NC_041388.1 coordinate 535,420,302, forward strand.
AAATGCGGAAGGTCGCCGCGGCTTTCTGGCGCGTTCAAGTTGATGAAGCGGCCAAGGGTGATGCAGAAGACAACGGCGGCGGCGGAACTCTGAGACTGGCGACGCGAGGAAGACGAAGAGGAAGGGGACGAAGGGAAGAAAAGAAATGACCCTTCGGGCCTATTTATAAGGCAAAGGACATGTGTCAGGCGCGGGAATCAAGGGACCGCAGATTTTGGAAGTAGGGCGGTCACCTTGGTCATTGCGAATCTATTAAACAAGAAGATATCATGGATGTTTTCTTTAAGACGGATGATGTCACGCCGGTTTACAGCAAACAGAGAATATGACGTCACGGCGGTTCAACAACTACAAGAAGATGTTGAAGACAAAGATTGTTGCTAAGGATTGACATGAACCTGTTCAAATCAATATGGGGCCTAATGTTGGGGATATTACTACTGGGCATAAACCGGCCTACCTGGGCCGGGTTAACTCCATCAGTAGTTCAAAAGTGTTAAAGCCCAAAGAGGCAGATAAAGGCCCAGGGCCCGTAGTCGGTTTACAACCTGTAGCCGTACATCAGCTTTGTGCATATACTTGTAATATAAGTTAGGAACAATGAGAGACCAACCCGGATACGAGTATGAACCGGTGTTGGGACTCTCTGAACCGGCAGGCGTCACCCATGTATATAAGGGGACGACCCGGCGGCGGTTCAAGGACAGACAACAACTCGAGACATAGGCGAAGCTTATTCGCTCCCTAGTCATCGAAACACCCATCAATTCCATCACAACTAGAGGTAGGCTTTTACCTTCATTGAAGGGGCCGAACTAGTATAAACTCTCTTGCGTCCTTGTGTCCGCTTTAACCCCTTCAAGCTAACCCGTAGCGATGGCTCCACGACTAAGTCCTTTCTCTAGGACAACTGCCGTGACAAAACCACGACAGTAATGGTATCAATAAACCCATCCACATTGTCACGATGCGGTTACTCTACACTGCCCTCGAAAGGGATCAAACAAACCCGACAAAAGTCGTGAAGTGACATCTCCTTATGCTCATCATATAAATAAAATTCCACCGTAGGTGGTGAGCTCCTAGCATGGAAATGAAAGTTTTGCGCAAAGATATTGGTGATTAAGAGATACTGTTGGCGTTGGTCGTGGACGAAGGCGGTGAGGCCTACATTCTTAGCCAATTCATAGAAATCATCATAAATCCCGGCTGCTCTCAAGAAATTATCACAAGGCCATTCACACGGCCGAACTTCCGCGGTGCAAGGGAGATTATACATGGGCCTCTTATCCTCCTCACTTTGCTTATCCTTCGACCTTTGGCTCGATGAGCCCCTCAAAAATTTCTTCATCTTTTTTTGAAAATTTCTGAAATTTTAGTAACTGCAAAATAAAAGTGAACCAAACTCAACAATATTGATAGCAACTACTCCTACAAGTGCCTAGAGGCAATATCAAGCATCAAAACTACTTTTGACCATATAAATGTGACATGCAAGCTCAAGAACGGGGTCATCTAAGCAGCAAAAATATGCAATGAATAAAGTACTAGAACAAAAACTAATTGGACCATTAGAGGAGTCACAAACCAAGGAACAATCCCCCAAAGCAGTTTTGTGAGAGGTGCTTTGGGCAAGGAGATCGAAAATGGCACCAAAATGAGCTTGGACTCGGGTTTGAGCTTGTTAGTGATAATTGTGGGAGGAAGGAGTGTGTGGTAGCTGGAATAAGTGGAGGGGAGCCACCATGGGCCCACAAGGCAGGGGGAGTACCCAGGGGTAGGGCCCACGAGGCAGGGGGCGTCAAGAATAACAAAGTCCATTAAAATAGTAACGTTTGCAACCACAATAGGCACATCCTCACAAATACCGACATGTATAGCAGTTGATTTATCAGCCATTTGCAAAGATATTTCAGTAGGTGTCAACTTATTCAAGTCAAGTCTATGATATAAAGAGAGAGGCATAAAACTAACACCGGCTCCAAGATCACATAAAGCAGTTTAAACATAGTTTCTTTTAATGGAGCACAGTATAGTTGGTACTCCGGGATCTCCTAGTTTCTTAGGTATTCCACCTTTAAAAGTATAATTTGCATGCATGGTGGAAATTTCAGCTTCCGGTATCTTTATTTTATTTGTAACAATTTCTTTCATATACTTAGCATAAGGATTCATTTTGAGCATATCAGTCAAACGCATACGCAAGAAGATAGGTCTAATCATTTCAGCAAAGCGCTCAAAATCCTCATCATCCTTTTTCTTGGATGATTTAGGAGGAAAAGGCATGGGTTTTTGAACCCATGGTTCTCTTTCCTTACCGTGCTTCCTAGCAAAAAAGTCTCTCTTATCATAATGTTGATTCCTTGAATGTGAGTTATCAAGATCAACAGCAGGTTCAGTCTCTATTTCATTGTCATTGCTAGGTTGAGCATCAACATGAACATCATCATTACCATTATTACTAGGTTCATGTTCATTACCAGATTGTGTTTCAGCATCAGAAATAGAAACATCATTGGGATTCTCAGGTGTGTCAATAACAGGTTCACTAGAAGCAAGCAAAGTCATATCATTTTTCTTTCTCTTCCTCTTAGAAGGACTAGGTGCATCAATATTATTTCTCTGAGAATCTTGCTCAATTCTCTTAGGATGGCCCTCGGGATACAAAGGTTCCTAAGTCATTTTACCACCTCTAGTTATAACTCTAACAGCATTATCATTTTTCTTACTATTAAATTCGTTTAGCAAATCATTCTGAGCTTTAAGTACTTGTTCTACTTGAGTGGTAACCATAGAAGCATGTTTGCTAGTAAGTTTAAGCTCACCTTTAATATTAGCCATATAATCACCCAAGTTTTCAAGCATATCAGCATTGCGTTTTAATTCTCTAGCAAAATAAGCATTGAAGTTTTCTTGTTTAACGATAAAGTCATCAAACTCATCCAAGCATGGGCTAGCAAGCTTAGTAAATGGGATTTCAGCTTTATCATATCTATAGAGAGAATTTACCTTTACTACCTGTGTCGGGTTATCAAGACCATGTATTTCTTCAGCAGGCGGTAAATTAAGACCATGTATTTCTTCAATAGGAGGTAAATTCTTAACACCTTCAGCTTTAATACCTTTTTCCTTCATAGATTTCTTTTCCTCTTGCATATCTTCAGGACTGAGAAATAGAATACCCCTCTTCTTCAGCGTTGGATTAGGAGTAGGTTCAGGAATTGGATCAGGAAATGGATCAGGAAGTGTCCAATTATTTTCATTAGTCAACATATTATTCAATAGAATTTTAGCTTCATCTGGTGTTCTTTCCCTAAAAACACAACCAGCACAACTATCCAGGTGGTCTCTGGAAGCATCAGTTAGTCCATTATAAAAGATATCAAGTATTTTATTTTTCTTAAGAGGATGATCAGGCAAAGCATTAAGTAGTTGGAGAAGGCTCCCCCAAGCTTCTGGGAGACTCTCTTCTTCAATTTGTACAAAATTATGCATTTCCCTTAAAGCAACTTGTTTCTTATGAGCAGGGAAATATTTAGCAGAGAAGTAATAAATCATATCCTGGGGACTACGCACACAACCAGGATCAAGAGAATTAAACCATATCTTAGCATCGCCCTTTAATGAGAACAGAAATATCTTAAGGATATAATAATAGCGAGTTTTCTCATCATTAGTGAACAGGGTGGCTATATCATTTAATTTAGTAAGATGTGCCAGAACAGTTTCAGATTCATAACCATAGAAAGGATCAGATTCTACTAAAGTAATTATCTCAGGATCAACAGACAGCGTCAGGGGGTTTATGGAATTAGATGCACAAGCGGTACTCCCGCTTAGTATAGGTGAAGGCTAGAAAAATACCGGGAAGCAACCAGCTAGAGAGCGATAACAGTCATGAACATGCATTAAAATTAATCAACACCGAATGCAAGCATGTGTAGGATATAATGCACCATGAACATAAATATCGTAGAGGCTATGTTGAGTTTGTTTCAACTACATGGGTGAACATGTGCCAAGTCAAGCCACTCGAATCGTTCAAAAGAGGATACCACCCTATCATACCACATCACAACCATTTTAATAGCATGTTGGCACGCAAGGTAAACCATTATAAGCTCCTAGCTCATTAAGCATGGCATAAGCAACTATAATCTCTAATTGTCATTGCAAACATGTTTATTCATAATAGGCTGAATCAGGAACAATGAACTAATCATATTTACAAAAACAAGAGAGGTCAAGTTCATACCAGCTAATCCCATCTCAATCAGTCCATCATATATCGTCATAATTGACTTTCACTTGCACGACCGAATGATGTGAATAATAATAACAGTGCACGTGCATTGGACTAAGCTAGAATCTGCAAGCATTCAATAAACAGGAGAAGACAAGGCAATACAGACTCTTGGTTAAATCAACAATAATGCATATAGGAGTCACTTCAACAATTTAATCATGGTCTTCTCCTATCGACCCCCAAAGAAAAGAAAAGAAATAAAACTATTTACATGGGAAAGCTCCCAACAAGCAAAAGAAGAACAGGAAATATTTTTGGGTTTTCTTTTTAATTACTACTACAAGCATGAAAATTAAAACTAGCTAAAAGCTACAACTATTTATTTGGTTTTTATTAAGGTTTATTAAACACACAAGAAGAAAGCATAAAAAAGAAATAAACTAACATGGATATTACAATGAAAAAGTATGAGCACCGACATTGGGCAATGAGTGTGTGAACATGAATGTAATATCGGTGAGAAATACGTACTCCCCCAAGCTTAGGCTTCTGGCCTAAGTTTGTCTATTGCCACGGATGGCTTGGCGGATATCCAAAGTTCTAGTTGGGTCGTACTGACATGGATACTCAGATTGCCACTGTATGGCAATCACCTCCGGATCCCACTGGTAATCAGACTGTCGTGGAGGCTCAAATTGTGGTTCCGGCTCTGGCTCTGCAGCTGATGTAGGGTTACGGTAGGCGTGAATGGCCTCCAACGGAACAAGGTACTTGCCTGCAGATAAATCAAACAAGGAAGGAGCAGGCAGGGTAATAGTCTCAGGATGATGTTTATCAAAGAACAATTTGTATTTAAGCTCATTTTCCCTATTCTTAGCAATAAAATCATGTGCTACCATACTCTTATAATCTAAATAAACAGTAGGCAGCAATTTTTCGTCCTTTTTCATAGTGCCTAATAGGTATGTTATAGTATGCAGCAAGGCGTGAAGCATAGACACCTCCAAAGATGGGGCCCTTTGCACGGTTTAGACTTAACCGTTTGGCAATAATACCGCCCATACTAACAGAGTCGTCACGGAATAACCCACGGAACAAAATGATAATATCAGGAACACTAAAGTTTCCATAGTTTTTGCGACTAATTAAGCAACAACTAGCAAATATTGCAAAGTAGCGTAAAATGTGAAAATGTATGCTAGTGATTCTTGCATCGGAAACTTTCCTAGTTTCCCCTACAGTGATAGTGTCAAGAAACCCGTCCACATCTCTATGATGTGGTTCCTCTATGCTACCCTCTAAAGGTATTTTGCAAACCTTGCAAAATTCATATAGTGACATCTTCTTAACCACATCATATAAATGAAACTCTACTGAAGGAGGTGATTCCCTAGGATAATAGTATAAGTTTTGCACAAAAGTATTGCTGAGTAAGAGATACTGTTCGCGTTGGTCGCGGAGGAAGTCGGTGAGGCATGCATTCTTAGCCAATTCATAAAAATCATCATAAATCCCGGCTGCTCTCAAGAAACCATCGGAAGGCCATTCACACGGCCGAATCTCCGTAGTGCGAGGCAGATTATATTTGGGCCTCTCTGCTTCTTCATTTTGCTTTTCCTACGAGCTTTGGCTCGATGAGCCCCTCAAAAATCTCTTCATTATTTTCTTAGAAATTCTGAAATTTTTAGTAACTTCAAATAAAAGTGAACCAAGCTCAACAATATTGATAGCAACTACTCCTACAAGTGACTAGAGCATATATCATACATTAGAACTACTTGGAACCATATAAATTTGACATGCAAGCTCAAGAACATGGTCACCTAGGCAGCACAATTTTTCAATGAATAAAGCACTAGAACAAAAAATAATTGGACCAATGGAGGAGTCACATACCAAGGAACAATCCCCCAAAGCTGTTTTGTGAGAGGTGCTTTGAGAAAGGAGATCGAAAATCGCAGCAAAATGAGCTAGAACTCGTGCTTGAGCTGGATGGTGATTTTTTTGGAGGAAGAAAAAGTGTGCGGGTGCAGGAATAAGTGGAGGGGAGCCACCATGGGCCCACGAGGTAGGGGCGCGCCCTGGACCCTCGTGGCTAGGTGCCAGCTCCCCCTGCTGTTTTCTCAGTGCCAGATATTCTCAAATATTCTAGGAAAATCATATTAAATTGGTGGGGCATTTGGAGAACTTTTATTTTCGGGGTATTTTTATATTGCAGGGATAATCAGAAAACAGACAGAAATTACTATTTTTGCTTTATTTAATATAAATAACAGAAAGTAAAAAGAGGGTATAGAGAGTTGTGTTTTCTAAATTCATCCATCTCATGCTCATCAAAAGGAATCCACTAACAAGGTTGATCAAGTCTTGTTAACAAACTCATTTCGAGTAACATGAAACCGGAGAACTTTTGAATAACACTAGGTTACCTCAATGGGGATATGCACATCCCCAACAATAAGAAAATCATATTTCTTCTTGATAGTAGGAAGAGGAAATTAAAAACCTCCAAAAATAATCGATGGAATTTTTCCAATAGAATTGATATTGTGGACTTGAGGTTGTTTCCTCGGAAAGTGTACCATATGCTCATTACCATTAACATGAAAAGTGACATTGCCTCAGGTGCAATCAATAACAGCCCCTGCAGTATTCAAAAAGGGTCTTCCAAGAATAATAGACATCCTATCGTCCTCAGGAATATCAAGAATAACAAAGTCCGTTAAAATAGTAACGTTTGCAACCACAACAGGCACATCCTCATAAATACCGACAGGTATAGCAGTTGATTTATCAGCCATTTGCAAAGTTATTTCAGTAGGTGTCAACTTATTCAAATTAAGTCTATGATATAAAGAGAGAGGCATAAAACTAACACCGGCTCCAAGATCACATAAAGCAGTTTTAACATAGTTTCTTTTAATGGAACATGGTATAGTTGGTACTCCTGGATCTCCTAGTTTCTTAGGTATTCCACCCTTAAAAGTTTAATAGCAAGCATGGTGGAAATTTCAGCTTCCGTTATCTTTCTCTTATTAGTAACAATATCCTTTATGTACTTAGCATAAGGATTCATTTTAAGCATATCAGTCAAATGCATACGCAAAAAGATAGGTCTAATCATTTCAGCAAAGCGCTCAAAATCCTCATCATCCTTTTTCGTGGATGGCTTAGGAGGAAAAGGCATGGGTTTATGAACCCAAGGCTCTCTTTCCTTACCGTGTTTCCTAGCAATAACGTCTCTTTTATCATAATGTTGATTCTTTGATTGTGGGTTATCAAGATCAACAGCAGGTTCAATCTCTACTTCATTGTCATTACTAGGTTGAGCATCGACATGAACATCATTATTAACATTATCACTAGGTTCATGCTCATTACCAGATTGTGTTTCAGCATCAGAAATAGAAATATCATTGGGATTCTCATGTGTGTCATCAACAGGTTCACTAGAAGCATGCAAAGTCCAATCATTTTTTCTTTTTCTTCCTCTTAGAAGGACTAGGTGCATCTATATTATTTCTCTGAGAATCTTGCTCAATTCTCTTAGGATGACCCTCAGGATATAAAGGCTCCTGAGTCATTTTACCACCTCTAGTCATAACTCTAACAACATTATCATTTTTCTTACTATTCAATTCATTGAGCAAATCATTCTGATCTTTAAGTACTTGTTCTACTTGAGTGGTAACCATAGAAGCATGTTTATTAATAAGTTTAAGTTCACCTTTAACATTAGCCATATAATCACCCAAGTGTTCAAGAATATCAACATTGCGTTTTAATTCTCTACCAAAGTAAGCATTGAAGTTTTCTTGTTTAACCATAAAGTCATCAAACTCATCTAAGCATGGGCTAGTAAACTTAGTAAATGTGGTTTCAGCTTTATCATATCTAAAGAGAGAATTTACCTTTACTACCTGTGTCGGGTTATCAAGACCATGTGTTTCTTCAATAGGTGATGGATTAAAATCATGTATTTCTTCAACAGGCGGTAAATCAAGACCATGCTTATTCCTGGGTCATTTTACCACCTCTAGTCATAACTCTAACAGCATTATCATTTTTCTTACTATTTAATTCATTGAGCAAATCATTCTGAGCTTTAAGTACTTCTTCTACTTGAGTGGTAACCATAGAAGCATGTTTACTAATGAGTTTAAGTTCACCTTTAACTCTAGACATATAATCACCCAAATGTTCAATCATATAAGCATTTTGTTTCAATTATCTACCAAAATAAGCATTGACATCTTCTTGCTTAACCATAAAGTTATCAAACTCATCCAAACATTGGCTAGCAAACTTAGTAGGAGGGATTTCAGCTTTATCAGATCTATAAAGAGAATTTACCTTTACTACCTGTGTCGGGTTATCAAGACCATGTGTTTCTTCAATAGGAGATGGATTAGAACCATATATTTTTCAACATGCGGTAAATTAAGACCATGTATTTCTTCAGTAGGAGGTAAATTTTTAACATCTTCAGCTTTAATACCCTTTTCTTTCATGGATTTCTTTGCCTCTTGCATATCTTTAGGACTGAGAAATAGAACACCCCTTTTCTTCGGAGTTGGTTTAGGAATAGGCTCAGGAAGTGTCCAATTATTTTCATTTGTCAACATATTATTCAATAGAATTTCAGCTTCATCCGGTGTTCTTTCCCAAAAAATAGAACCAGCACAACTATCCAGGTGGTCTCTGGAAGCATCGGTTAGTCCATTATAAAAGATATCAAGTATTTCATTTTTCTTAAGAGGATGATCAGGCAAAGCATTAAGTAATTGGAGAAGCCTCCCCCAAGCTCGTGGAAGACTCTCTGCTTCAATTTGCACAAAATTATATATATCCCTTAAAGCCGCTTGTTTCTTATGAGCAGGGAAATATTTATCAGAGAAGTAATCAATCATATCTTGGGGACTACTCACACAACCAGGATCAAGAAAATTAAACCATATCTTAGCATCACCTTTTAATGATAATGGAAATATTTTAAGGATATAAAAGTAGTGAGTTCTCTCATCATTAGTGAACTGGGTGGCTATATCATTTAATTTAGTAAGATGTGCAACAACAGTTTCAGATTCATAGCCATAAAAAGGATCGGATTCAACCAAAGTAATTATATCAGGATCAATAGAGAATTCATAATCCTTATCAGTAACAAAGATAGGTGAAGTAGCATAAGTAGGATCATATTTCATTCTAGCATTCAGACTTTTTTGTTTAAGCTTAGCTAATAATTTCTTAAGATCACTTCTATCATTGCATGCAAGAAAGTCTCTTTTAGTTTCTTCATCCATAACATAGCCCTCAGGCACAATAGGTAATTTATATTTATTAGGAGAGCCTTCATCATCACTTTCATTAATATTATCAGTTTCAATAATTTCATTCTCTCTATCCCTAGTAAGTTGTTCATCAAGAAATTCACCAAGTGGCACAGTAGTATCAAGTATAGAAGTAGTGTCGTCATAAGTATCATGCATAGCAGAAGTGGCATCATCAATAATATGAGACATATCAGAATTAATAGCAGAAGCAGGTTTAGGTGTCGCAAGCTTACTGAAAACAGAAGGTGAATCAAGTGCAGAGCTAGATGGCAGTTCCTTACCTCCCCTCGTAGTTGAGGGATAAATTTTTGTTTTCACGTCTTTCAAGTTCTTCATAGTGACCAGCAGATATAAATCCCAAGTGACTCAAAGAATAGCGCTATGCTCCCCGGCAATGGCGCCAGAAAATAGTTTTGATAACCCACAAGTATAGGGAATCGCAACAGTTTTCGAGGGTAGAGTATTCAACCCAAATTTATTGATTCGACACAAGGGGTGCCAAAGAATATTCTCAAGTATTAGTAGCTGAGTTGTCAATTCAACCACACCTTGGAACTTAATATCCGCAGCAAGTGTTTAGTAGCAAAGTAATATGATAGTAGTGGTAATGGTAGTAAAAGGTAACAGCAGCAAAAGTAATATTTTTGGTGTTTCATGGTGATGATAACAATAGCAACGAAAAAGTAAATAAGCGAAGAACAATATAAGGAAAGCTCGTAGGCATTGGATCGGTGATAGAGAATTATGCCGGATGTGGTTCATCATGAAACAGTCATAACATAGGGTGACACAGAACTAGCTCCAATTCATCAATGTAATGTAGCCATGTATTCTGAATATAGTCATACGTGCTTATGGAAAAGAACTTGCATGACATCTTTTGTCCTACCCTCCCATGGAAGCGGGGTCCTAGCGGAAACTAAGGGATATTAAGGCCTCCTTTTAATAGAGTATCGGACCAAAGCATTAACACATAGTGAATACATGAACTCCTCAAACTACGGTCATCACCGGGAGTGGTCCCGATTATTGTCACTTCGGGGTTGCCGGATCATAACACATAGTAGGTGACTATAGACTTGCAAGATAGGATCAAGAACTCACATATATTCATGAAAACATAATAGGTTCAGATCTGAAATCATGGCACTCGGGACCTAGTGACAAGCATTAAGCATAGCAAAGTCATAGCAACATCAATCTCAGAACACAGTGGATACTAGGGATCAAACTCTAACAAAACTAACTCGATTACATGATAAATCTCATCCAACCCATCACCGTCCAGCAAGCCTACGATGGAATTACTCACACACGGCGGTGAGCATCATGAAATTGGTGATGGAGGAAGGTTGATGATGATGACGGCGACGGATTCCCCTCTCCGGAGCCCCGAACGGACTCCAGATCAGCCCTCCCGAGAGAGTTTAGGGCTTGGCGGCGGCTCTGTATCGTAAAATGCGATGAATCCTTCTCCTTTATTTTTTTCTCCCTGAACATGAATATATGGAGTTGGAGTTGAGGTCAGTGGAGCTCCAGGGGGCCCACGAGGCAGGGGGCGCGCCCAGGGGGTAGGCGCGCCCCCCACCCTCGTGGCTAGGGTGTGGGCCCCCTGGCCTTGATTCTTTGCCTGTGTTTTTTATTATTTCCAAAAATAATCTTCATGGAGTTTCAGGTCATTCCGAGAAGTTTTCTTTCTGCACATAAATAACACCATGGCAATTCTGCTGAAAATAGCGTCAGTCCGGGTTAGTTCCATTCAAATCATGCAAGTTAGAGTCCAAAACAAGGGCAAAAGTGTTTGGAAAAGTAGATACGACGGAGACGTATCACATATGCACATAGATAGGATCGCGTCCTACATTCATTCTCAACTGCGTGAAGTTGCAGGTTCCTGCCGCGAACTTGGCTTTGAAAAGGGTTGAGAAGATTGCCAGGCACAGCGGTCCCCGTCAGGCCAAGCAAATAAGTTCTACCTCCTGTCCATTAGTGTTCTGTAAAGCTATAACTTCGCATGAGAAAGCCTTGCCTCTCTTCTGAGACTTAGGTGCTCCCATCCATGACTCGAACATTGCTTCGGTCAGGTTGGTTGCGGTGACCTTTGGTAAAAAGGAGTTGGCAGGGGCCTGGTCCCTCAGTCTGTTCCCCGGTAGACGCGGCTCTTCGGCAAACAAAGAGGATACCAGCAAGATAGTTTGCCAGGATTTTTTTTTATTTATATTAAAGAGGCATCTCACCTCTGCATGGACATCCACATGCATGGGTTCCCGGCAAGGCTCATCTTTTTCATTAATATGCTACTACAAGTACAAGCATTACAGAACACAAACATGGACATGAGAGATTACATTATTTGAACTAAAATTTGGCAATCGCCTACAGATTTAAGATTGAAAAAGATTAGTGCCCCATTACGCCTTTGCCCTTGTCCATCTTCCTCAGGGTATTACAGGGAGGGACTAAAGAAGCAAAAGGCGGACGCGGGTTGGGTTCGGTGCCTTCCCAGTATCAGGACGATGCCATCCCCTGGATGGGAGGGAGGAACCATAGGCAAGAGGGGAGGTGGCGCTGAAGGGAGCCCAGACGGGGGTAGCGGAGTCACCGGCAAACGCGAGCCGTCAGAACAACCACCCCCGTTCTTGGCGCGTCGTGGGTTGCTTCTACCTCCCGTACCACTGCGTTCGACGATCCCGTCATGGCAGCCGTACCGGACACGATGCTCTCCGAGCCCCCCCCCTCCACAAAGAGCATGGTCGTCCCCAGCGGCCATGATATTGGAAGCCACTATGCGCCCAGAGGACATAAATAGCAGCAAAAAGCCCTGCTGCACGACGGAACAGCGACGTCCAGGAGGAATCGTGTTCGCCTCTACTAGCGGTGAATCTCTTCCATGATTCCTCCCCATCGCTGTGAAAGGAAGAAGGATGAGGAGCGATCGACTACCACATGACATGCCCACTGCAAGCTACGACATGGTGTCGATCACGTCCCCTCCCACTAGAGTCAAGGCTACGGGCGGCCCGGCAGCAAGCTGATACGTCTCCAATGTATCTATAATTTTTTATTGTTCCATGTTGTTATATAATCAATCTTGGATGTTTTATAATCATTTTATATCATTTTTTGGTACTAACCTATTAACATAGTGCCAAGTGCCAGCTGTTGTTTTTTGCATGTTTTTTACATCGCAGAAAATCAATACCAAACGGAGTCCAATTGCCATGAAACTTTACGAAGATTTTTTATGGACCAGAAGACACCTAATGGGCCAAGATTGTGCCTGGGGGTGCTCCGAGGAAAGCACAACCCACCAGGGAGCGCTAGGAAGCCCAGGCGCGCCCTGGTGGGTCGTGCCCACCTCGGGTGCCCCTAGGACCACCTCTTTGCTCTATAAATACCCCAATATTCCAGAAACCCTAGGGGAGTCGACGAAAATCAGTTCCAGCCGCCGCAGAGTCCAAAACCACCAGATCCAATCTAGACAGCATCGCGGATGGGGTTCACCACCTCTATTGGTGCCTCTCCGATGATGCGTGAGTAGTCCTTTGTAGACCTTCGGGTCCGTAGTTAGTAGCTAGATGGCTTCCTATCTCTCATTTGATTCTCAATACAATGGTCTCTTGGAGATCCATATGATGTAACTCTTTTTGCGGTGTGTTTGTTGGGATCGGATGAACTTCGAGTTTATGATCAGATCTATCTTTTTATATCCATGAAAGTATTTGAGTTTCTTTGATATCTTTTATGCGTGATTGGTTATAGCCTTGTATTTCTTCTCCGATATTTTGGTTTTGTTTTGCCAACTTGATCTATTTATCTTGCAATGGGAAGAGGTGCTTTGTAGTGGGTTCGATCTTACGGTGCTTGATCCCAGTGATAGAAGGGGAACCGACACGTATGTATCGTTGCTACTAAGGATAAAACGATGGGGTCTATCTCTACATAGATAGATCTTGTCTACATCATGTCATCATTCTTATTGCATTACTCCGTTTCTCCATGAACTTAAACACTAGATGCGTGCTAGATAGTGGTCGATGTCTGGAGTAATAGTAGTAGATGCAGGCAGGAGTCGGTCTACTAATCTTGGACGTGATGCCTATATAATGATCATTGCCTGGATATCGTCATGAGTATTTGAAGTTCTATCAATTGCCCAACAACAATTTGTTTACCCACCATTTGCTAATTTTCTCGAGAGAAGCCACTAGTGAAACCTACCGCCCCGGGGTCACTTCCTCATATTATTTACCTTTGCGATCTATTTTATTTGCCTTTTATTTTCAGATCTATTAAATCCAAAAATACAAAAATACCTTGCTGCAATGTATTTTATTTGGTGTTCGATCTATCAATATTTACAAGTCTCTCACGTCCGTTTGCCCATCTTGGGGCACCGCTACCCGAAAGTGGTTGACACCCCCTTTTACATGTCGGGTTGCGAATAGTTGTTATTTGTGTGCAGGTGATGTTTACGCCGTGTTTCTTGGTTCTCCTACTAGTTCGATAACCTTGGCTTCATATTTGAGTGTCGGTGTACTAGAGTAGGGGTACCCTAGTATCCCGAACTTGTGCACGGGCAGTCGCAGCATCCCGCGGCAAGGCTTGCCGGGTGACCGCCAAGGTCCTTCGTGGTTCCTATGGAGCCATTCAAGAACAAAGTATCGAAGTCTAGGAGACAAGACCCCGGCAAGAGGAGCTTGCCGGGAAGGGCAACAAAAGCATCTCAAGACCCCGGCAAGAGGAGCTTGCCGGGAAGGCCACCCAAGGCATCTCAAGGAACTTGCCGCGGCGCGCCGCGTGCCCCGGCAAGGCCCAGTGAGCGACAAGCTCCTGGACGCGACACGACAACGACCGCGGCAAGGCGCTTGCCGCAACAAGCCACCACTCTGTGCCCGCGTTCCAGCACATCCACCAACGTGTCACTCTGGGACCCTTCCAGGCGTGCGTGGCGGGAGGCTGTGCAGCCAGCGGTGCGTGGTGGCAAGCGGCGCTGACAAGATTGCCATCGTGGCGAGCGGTGGCGTCCCTGACGGTCCCTTCTACACTGTTTGGGCGACACAGACGGGCATTTAAAGCCCCTGTCCCCTGCCGTCAGGGTTAGGTATGATACACTGTAGCAGGTAGCTGTACCAGGTGTACTAGAGTAGGGGTACCCTAGTATCCCGAACTTGTGCACGGGCAGTCGCAGCATCCCGCGGCAAAGCTTGCCGGGTGACCGCCAAGGTCCTCCGTGGTTCCTATGGAGCCATTTAAGAACAAAGTATCCAAGTCTAGGAGACAAGACCCCGGCAAGAGGAGCTTGCCGGGAAGGGCAACAAAAACATCTCAAGACCCCGGCAAGAGGAGCTTGCCGGGAAGGCCACCCAAGGCATCTCAAGGAACTTGCCGCGGCGCGCCGCGCGCCCCGGCAAGGCCCGGTGAGCGACAAGCTCCCGGACGCGACACGACAACGACCGCGGCAAGGCGCTTGCCGTGACAAGCCACCACTCTGTGCCCGCGCTCCAGCACATCCACCAACGTGTCGCTCTGGGACCCTTCCAGGCGTGCGTGGCGGGAGGCTGTGCAGCCAGCGGTGCGTGGTGGCAAGCGGCGCTGACAAGATTGCCATCGTGGCGAGCGGTGGCGTCCCTGACGGTCCCTTTTACACTGTTTAGGCGACACAGACGGGCATTTAATGCCCCTGTCCCCTGCCGTCAGGGTTAGGTATGATACACTGTAGCAGGTAGCTGTACCTACCGCAGCACCTTTCCATTTTTACCCTTGTCTACGTTGCCACCTGTCGGTGACCCCTTGAGCATATAAAAGGAGGCCCATGCGCAACGTAGAAGGGGGGAGCTGGTTCAGAGAACACTCAGGCTCGGTCTCGTTAGATGCTGGAGTGTACTGTAGCACTCCGCGCTCCCGAGCAAGAACTCAATACAAACCACAAAGCAGGAGTAGGGTTTTACGCATCCGTGCGGCCCGAACCTGGGTAAACCGCTCGTGCGCTTCGCCTCGATCCGCTCTTTGCACGACCTCCGCCCCCGCCGAACCGAAAGGGACTCGGTCCGCCGGTCCCATAGGTGCTCGTGGATCAGAACCCCGGCATCTTTGGTGCGCCAGGTAGGGGGCATCGAGGTTGTGTGAACCAGATCCGGCATTCGCGCGAGCTAGATCTTCATCATCTTCATCGACATGCCGCCGAAGAAGAAGGCTTCGGAGGCGGCTGCTCTGTCCGCGCCGAACCCACCACCGCCGGAGCAAACGGCTGGTGGGGCAGATGCCGGCGGAAGGACGGGCGTTGACGAGGGAGCTCACGGTGCTGCCAGGTCCAAGGACAAGGCTGCGCTGCCCATCGGCGGCGTAGCCGGTTCCCACAATGACCGGGCGCACTCCAAGACCTCGGCGTCCGTACATGCACCGCGCCCATCTCAGGAGGCGCGGGACCGGCAGCGTCATGGTGCTCACAGTACCATGCGTTTGCTGGACCAAGATCGAGCTGGTGGATCTCGGAGTGCTCAAGACCAGCATGCACGCCAACATGCTGGCACGAGCGAGGCACGGTCGCCTGGACGGGATACTGCTCCTTGTAACATAGTTAGAAGTCCGAGCATATCCCGCTCCTCACACCGTTCGCCACCGCCGCCCGCCACTGCAGCAGAAGCTTTGGCGCGAGCTCAACTGCTTCTGGACTACCCTCCAACAGCAGACAAGATCGACGAATGGAGGGCCACCATCCAGAGTCTCATCGGCTTCGCCAACGGCGACACTCAGCAGCAGCCGAGCACGTCGCAGCCGCGACAAGTTAGCCAGGCACGAGCCGGTGACGACAAGACCGGTGGGGGTGCAACCTCTATACACTCTCCACCCCGAAGGCCAAGATCGTCGACTCGCCGGATCCACCTCGACAGCGACTCCACCACGTCATCAGATCCGCGAGCTCGCCGCGACCAGCGCCAAGTTCTTCACAAACGACAGCAAGAAGACACTCGTACTCGCATCGAGCGCCGAAGAGAAGCACGACGTCAATCAGACCAGCGCACTGGGCCCTCTGTCGACATGCATGCGCCAGGGGAACCAGGCGACTTGCCGTACGCGGTAGGTTGCCCTGCGTTTACTCGTGAGCTGCGGCAAGTCCAGTGGCCCAGCATGAAGAATTTCAAGCCAGACATACCAGAAAAGTACGACGGCAAGTCGCATCCGTCGGAGTTCCTCAGTATCTACACCATCGCGGTGCAGGCTGCTGGGGGGCGGGACGACAAGATCCTTGCCAACTACTTCCCGCTGGTGCTCAAGCCCAACGTCAGGTCCTGGCTCATGCACTTGCCGGACAACTCCATATCTTCCTGGGCAGACCTATGCCATCGTTTGTCGGCGCCTTTACAGGCGGCCACAAACCCCATGGCCAAGAGAGTGACCTTCATCTGCTCACCCAGAAGGAAGGAGAGCCCCTGTGCAAGTACATTCAGAGATTCAGCCGTGTACAGCACAACATCCCAGATGTTCACCCTGCCGCGGTCATCAGCGTGTTCCATCAGAACGTGTGTAACCGCAGGATGCGGGAAGAGATGGCGATGTGCAAGATCAGAGACGTCAGTGAGCTGTATGCCCTGGCCGACAAGTGTGCACATGCTGAGGAAGGGAGGAAACTCCCCGGAGAGAATACAGGAGCAGGAGGATCTCACAGCGAGGATACTGCCCCGGCAAAGAAAAACCGGCGGCGGAACAACAGGAAGAAGAAAGGCAAAGATGTGCTAGTCGTTGAGCAGTCCGGCAACGAAGGTGGCGCCAAGAAAGCCAAAGCTGGTAGCTCCGGCAAGGAGATTGCCGCATGCACCAACTGCCAGGCTGTGGCAGTCGCCGACAAGCAGGACGGCACCGACAAGCAGTACTGCAAGATTCACCGCACCAAGGGCCATGACCTCCAGAGCTGCAAGAAGGTCGAGCAGCTTGTCCAGCAGCAAAAGGCTGAATACAAGCGACGCGACAAGGAGAGGGCCCAAGGAGGCGCCGGAGAATCCGGCAAGAAGCGCGCCGGCCGGGGAGGACGCCGCGGCAAGGCCAAACAGCGGCAAGGAGACAGACCTCCCCGCGGCCGCGACAAGGATGAAGATGACGACGACGACGAAGACATGGATGATGTCGAGACCAGTGAGCAGGAGTTCCAGAAAGCCACAGAGGTATTGTGCGTTGACGGCGGTGCTTCTCTGCATACTTCGCACCGCCAAATCAAGCAGTGGGTGCGGGAAGTCAATGCAGTGGAACCACCTGTCGAGTCACGCAAGCTTCTGAAATGGTCTAGCACGCCTATCATCTTTGATATTGAGGACCACCCTGATCGCACAACTGCGGTCGGGTGCTTGCCGATGTTGGTTTCACCAACTATCCGCCACCTCAAGGTCACTAAGATGCTAGTTGACGGCGGGGCCGGCTTGAACCTGATCTCCTCCGCTGTACTCCAGAAACTCCAGATCCCTGACAGCGAGCTCAAAGAGACCGGCACATTCCAAGGAATTAACCCGGGAAGGAGCAAGCCGAAGGGGAAGGTCACGTTGCCAGTAACATTTGGCAGCGAGGTGAACTTCAGGACCGAGAGGGTCACTTTTGACGTTGCCGATTTTCCATTGCCTTACAATGGGATACTCGGCCGTCCAGCACTCGCCAAGTTCATGGCAGCCTCTCACTACGCATACAACGTACTGAAGATGCCAGGCCCTATAAGCGTCATCTCTGTCCCTGGCGACAAGAAGGATGCTCTTATTTGCACCGACAAGATCTACCGGGAAGCGGCAGCCGCAACAGATCGCCAGTCACTTGCCGTTGAAGCTCCCGGGGGGAAGAAGAAGACCAAGTCCGGCAAGATTTCTGATGCCCACTCCGGCAAGCGCACCTCTTCGGAGTGCTGCACTGCCGTCGAGGACGCACCATCGAGCTCCACCGGCAAGTGTAAGCAGACAATGGCAGCTCCGCCAGAGACCAGGAAGGTGTCCGCCAAGGAGAACGGCACTGGTGGAACCTTCACAATCAGTGCCACTCTCGACCCTAAATAGGAAAGCACGCTCATTGCTTTCCTGCGGGCGAACGTCGACGTGTTTGCGTGGCAACCATCTGACATCCCCGGTGTTCCCAGGAAAGTAATTGAGCACCACCTTGCCATTTGTCCTCATGCGCGGCCCGTCAAGCAGAAGGTCAGGAAGCAAGCAGTGGAGCGCCAAGAGTTCATCACAGAAGAGATCAAGAAGTTGGAAGCAGCAGGCCTTGTTAGAGGAGTGCTCCATCCTACGTGGTTGGCCAATCCTATAGTCGTGCGCAAGGCGAACGGGAAATGGAGACTTTGTATCGACTTTACGGATGTTAACAAAGCTTGTCCCAAAGACCCATTTCCTTTGCCGCGCATTGACTAGATTGTTGACCCCACGGCCGGATGTGATTTGCTTTCATTTATTGACGCATATTCAGGATACCATCAGATCTTCATGGCAAAAGAGGATGAGGAGAAGACCGCATTCATCACTCCATGTGGCACGTACTGTTTCATACGGATGCCTTTCGGTTTGAAAAATGCTGGTTCAACATTTGCAAGAGTAGTCCAAGTCGCTCTTGAGCCGCAAATACACAGAAATGTGGAAGCCTACATGGATGACATAGTGGTCAAGAGCAAGGACAAGGCAACTCTGATCCAAGATTTAGACGAGACCTTTGCAAATCTGCGCAAGATCAGCCTCAAACTCAACCCAGAGAAGTGTGTGTTTGGAGTCCCCTCCGGCAAGCTTCTCGGGTTCTTCGTGTCTCAGCGGGGAATTGAAGCCAATCCCGACAAGATCAAGGCCATTGAGCAGATTGAAGCACCAAAGCGCGTCAAGGATGTACAAATACTTGCCGGTTGCGTGGCTGCTCTCAGCAGGTTCATCTCTAGGTCTGCTGAGCGCGCCCTGCCGTTTTTCAAACTATTGAAAAAGGCAGGTCCAATGAAATGGACTCCGGAAGCGGAGGCTGCGCTGCAAGACTTGAAGAGATACATGTCCTCCCCTCCAATACTTGTCGCACCTAAGCCACAAGAGAAGTCGCTGCTGTATATAGCGGCAACCAATCAAGTGGTTAGTGCTGCGTTAGTAGCAGAGAGGGAGGCAGATGACGAGCCAGCAACCACGGCAAGCGCATCCAGCGACAAGCAAGGGGCTTCCCCGGCAAGCTCTGGTCCCGACAAGGATGGATCTGCGCAGGCGCGTGAGGAGATACAGAAGAGAATGGTGCAGCGCCCAGTTTACTTTGTCAGTTCCCTTCTACAGGGGGCTAGGTCAAGGTACTCTGGCGTGCAGAAATTGCTTTTCGGCCTTCTCATGGCCTCGACAAAGCTGCTCCATTACTTCCAAGCACATGAGATCATAGTTGTCACTCGCTTTCCGCTGAAGAGGATACTACAAAATCCAGAAGCGACAGGCAGGATTGTTGAGTGGGCACTGGAACTGTCAAGCTTTGGCCTCAAGTTTGAGAGTACTTCAACTATCTAGAGCAGAGCATTGGCGGAATTCATAGCAGAATGGACGCCAACACCAGATGAAGAAATTCCAGAAACGAGCATCCCCATCAAAGAAGCAAGCAAAGAGTGGCTGATGTACTTTGATGGTGCCTTTTCGCTGCAAGGCGCCGGCGCTGGCGTGCTGCTTATCGCACCCACCGGAGAGCACCTCAAGTATGTAGTCCAGATGCACTTTCCCAAGGAGCAAGCAACAAACAATACTGCAGAGTATGAAGGCTTGCTTGCCGGCCTCAGGATCGCGGCAGACCTTGGGATCAAGAAGCTCATTGTCAGGGGTGACTCACAGCTTGTCGTCCGCCAAGTAAACAAGAGCTATCAGAATCCATTGATGGAAGCTTACGTCGATGAAGTGAGAAAGCTAGAAGAGCGCTTTGACGGCCTACAGATGGAGCATGTTCCAAGAGCTCAGAACGCCATTGCCGATGGCCTGTCAAAGTGCGCCGCACTTAAGTTAACTGTGGAACCAGGGATCTTTGTGCTCAAGCTGACTCAACCGTCCGTAATGCCACCAACTGGACAGAGCAAGAAGAGGAAGTTGATTTCTGGTGACTATTTGCCGGCAGAGCTTCCCGAAGCCGCTGCCAAGAAGGTCCCCAAGATCAACGCCAAGAGCGCTGAGGAGCAGTCTGCTCCGGCAAGCCCTAGGGTTTGTTCCGTTGAAGCAGAAGCTCCCGACAAGTTTTGCTCCGGCAAGCTTGCCGGGGAACGTCAAGCTCCGGCAGAGCCGCAGGTTCTCGCCGTAGAAGCGGACATTCCCGCAGCAACAGATTTGCCTTGCGCTGAGGAGCAGTCTGCTCTGGCAAGCCCCAGGGTTTGTTCCGTTGAAGCAGAAGCTCCCGACAAGTTTTGCTCCGGCAAACTTGCCGGGGGACGTCAAGCTCCGGCAGAGCCGCAGGTTCTCGCCGTAGAAGCGGATGTTCCCGCAGCAGCAGATTTGCCTTTAGTCCTTATTGTCGAGCCACAAGCTCCAACATGGGCACAGCAGATTGTCCGTTTCCTTCAGACAGGAGAACTTCCCGAAGAGCAAGAAGAAGCGGAAAGAGTAGCCCGGCAGTCAAGTATGTACCAGTTTGTCGACAAGACCCTGTACAGAAGAAGACTCAACGGTGTGAAATTGAAGTGTATTCACCGGGAAGACGGACAAAAGCTGTTGGCAGAGATACATGGAGGCATATGTGGACACCACATTGGCGCAAGAGCACTTGTCGGCAAAGCATTCCGGCAAGGTTTCTTTTGGCCGACAGCCCTCCAGGATGCAACTGCACAAGTAACCAAGTGTGAAGCGTGCCAGTTCCATTCCAAGCAGATGCACCAACCAGCTCAAGCTCTCCAGACGATCCCTTTATCCTGGCCATTTTCGGTCTGGGGGCTCGACATCCTCGGCCCCTTCCCCCGAGCAGTCGGGGGCTTTGAGTACTTGTACGTAGCAATCGACAAGTTCACAAAGTGGCCAGAAGTGGAACCAGTGAGGAAGGTGACAGCACAGTCAACAGTCAAGTTCTTCAGCTCAATTGTTTGCCGCTTCGGAATCCCTAACAGGATAATCACCGACAACGGCACACAATTCACGAGCCGCACCTTCATGCAGTACGTCCAAGATCTTGGCGCCAAGGTCTGCCTCGCTTCTGTTGCTCACCTGAGAAGCAACGCTCAAGCGGAGAGGGCAAATGATGAAGTGCTGCGCGGGCTCAAGACCAGAACTTTCGACAGGCTGCACAAGTGCGGAAGAAACTGGATCGAGGAGCTGCCGGTGGTTCTTTGGTCGATCAGGACGACACCAAATCGAGCCACTGGCCAGACACCTTTCACTCTAGTCTATGGAGCAGAGGTAGTTCTCCCCACGGAACTCGTATACGGGTCACCTCGTGTGCTCGCTTATGATGAGCTTGAGCAAGAGCAGCTGCGACAAGATGACGCGCTGCTCCTTGAGGAAGACCGTCTTCAGGCTGCTGTGCGAGCTGCTCACTACCAGCAAGCTTTGCGCCGCTACCATAGCCGCAAAGTTAATGCCAGAAGTCTCGAGGAAGGCGACCTTGTTCTTCGGCGTGTTCATTCCGCCAAGAATTCCAACAAGTTGACGCCGAAGTGGGAAGGCCCTTACCGGGTGAAACGAGTCACTAGGCCTGGCGCTGTCCGCCTTGAGACCGAAGATTGCATTCCGGTGAGCAATTCCTGGAACATTGAGCATCTTCGTAAGTTTTACCCGTAAGGCGCGGTTGCCGGAACTTGTTCCGGTAACCACCTTTTGTACAAGTCTTGCCGCTGTTGCATATAATCCTTTGTACAAAGCCGGGTGCAGACCCCGTGCATAAGTAAAGCTCATGTGCTCCGCACATCTTGTCAATTTCATGCTTCCTATATTTTGCATGTGTGATCTGACACTTTGGGCAGCACCTACTCCCCGGTAAGCAATAACGAGCCATAAGGCTCCATATCTTTATTTTCTCTTCTTTCTTTTTTCTCAAGGAAAGGAAGGTTCCCTCGCCCACAAGTTTGCCAGGGGGGAAGGAGAAGATAATGGTATAGACCAGGCGTCGTTCAAGGAAGTTTCGCCTTGTCGGGAAGCAAACAACAGAAAAGCTAAGTTGCCAAAGTTTGGGCAATCAGATATTTAAATTTTAAGTTATCTCCCTTGAACGACCGCACTTTGTATGAAAAACCTGTGCGCGGAGGAACCAACTCGTAGCTAGTTGCGCCCTTACTTTGTTTCGAGTCCGCTCAACAGCTTAAGTGAGCTGCAACTAGTTGAGACAAGGTTTCTTGTCGGTAGCGTCACCGCCAGCAGGCTGCTGACGTCCCGCACTCAGCGCTCGCGGCTCGGGTGCCTGCACCGGCAAGTTCCCTAAAAGCATAGGGCGAAAACATACAAAGGAAGGAATCAAGTAAAGGGAATAACATTGCAATCATTACCCAGACTAGAGTTATATTACAAGGTATCTTGTCGCAGCTCTAACAGATTGTTCTCATAACATGACCAGCAGCGACAAGAAAAGGAGAAAACGGGCGGCCTAGTCTACGTGATCGCCCTCGATCCTCTTGATCCCGCTCACCTTGTCCACAATGGGTGCGACAAGGGTCTTGAGCACCTCCAGATCAGCATCCGGCGGCAAGGTCCTGAGGACGTTGGTGAGGTTGAGGCCCGGATTGCGGAAGGCCACCTTCACCAACACTTTTTGAAGAGCTCTCGCGAGATCTTGCGCGACTCGTCGGCAAGCTGCTTTGGGATCCTCTCCCGGAGTCGCTGGAGAGCCGTCGCCACGCCTTTGAAGAACAAGACAAGCTTGGCGCTGGGTTGGAGGTTCTCGTCGGAGGGATACCCGAGATCCTCCATCCCCAGCTGTGCCAGCTCCCTGTCAATGTCTGCGGCAACACTCACAAGACTCTCCATCCAGTGCTCCACAGTCTCCCTGAAAGCATTGTGGGTGGCGGCAGCACTCTCCAGCAGCGCCTTGTCGGCCCTGATCTCCTCCTTCAAGACCACTTCTTGCTCCTTGGTGCCGTCCAGCGTCTTGGTCAAAGTGGTCAGCTTCAACTCAAGATCCACGTTGGAGACCTTGGCAGCGCTGAGCTCTTTGCCCTTCTCGACGAGATCGGCCTCCAGCTGCGCCACCTTCGTCTCCAGCTCCTTCTTGGCGGCCTCGGCGGCTGCGGCAGCATCTTCCGCTTGCTTGAGGGCTCCGCCAAATTTTTCCTTGCGCGCGGCAAGCTCCTCCTCGTGGGCGTCAAGATTGACCTTCCGCTGCGCCAGCTCGCCTTCCTGCGCGGACAGCTTCTAAGCGCCAAGCCGCTGTTGCTCTCTGATTTCAGCCTTCTCGAGGAGGAAGGCCTTCTGCTCTTCAGCGAGCTGCTCCTGCTCCTCCGCCAGGGACCGGAGAGCTTCCTGGTGGAGACCCCGGAGCTCCTCCGCGCGCTTCTCGATGTCTGCTCCCGCCTTCGCGACAAGCGCCTCGCGGGATTCCAGCTTGGCTTGCCGCGCACGGTAGAGCAACAACAACTTCCGCAGCAACCGCTCCTCCTCAGGCTCGCTGCTGCTGCTGCTCGGCGCGTCAACCAATGTCAGCCCAGCAGAGGCGAGCACCTCCCCGTCGAAGATCTCTCCCTCGACCGGCGCCCTGGAGCTTGATGCCCAGGGGAGGTTGATGAAGACGCCATCGCCGGCCTTCAAGTAGACGCCTGGCTGGGGCTCTTCGGAGCCTGGTGCTGCGGCAGCGGCGGACGAGTCGACGGTCGGCGCAGCGCCTGGCGCTCCTGCGGTCTCGGGACCATCAGTGCGATCGCCGGACCCCTCGCCAGTTGCTGCGGCGGCAGCCTTGGCGGCCTCTGCGCCGGCGGGATCGTCAGCACCGGCTGCTTCCTCGGTGGCAGCGGCGTCGTCGGCGGCAACCTCGATCTCTATCGGCTCCGTAGCAGATGGGTCTGACAGCCAAAAAAGGGGAGAAGAGTCAAGCAAAAATCCAACAAAAAGAAGATCCAACAAGAAGGAGAACCCAAGGGAAGTTCTGAAGCAAGAGGAGTACCTGCACCAGGTTCTGCAGTCGTGGTCTCCGCTGTCGGGGGGCCGCTGGTGCTGTCCCTTGCCAGAGAACCCTCCCTTGCCGGAGACTTCTCCCTTACCAGAAAGCCCTCCCTTGCCGGAGAGTTCTCCCTTGTCGGGGGATTCTCCCTTGGCTCCTGGTGGGGCCGCTCTGCTCCTACACAAATCAGCAATCAAATATCAGCAAAGATAGAGTATCCATGCGCACCTCACAAGCGGAAAGCAAACCATATACTTACACTGGGGGCTGCTCTGGAGAAGGGTTGCCAGGTCCGGCAAGGTTGTCTCGGGCGCACCTCCTGTTGTCGCAGTAGGTTCGTCCTCGATGACAATCACCGGGACCTTGGCCCTCTTTGCTGCTCTCTGGGCCAGAGTCCTAAAGAGGAACAAGTTCATAGAAAAGTGAATGAGATACGAGACAAACAGCAAAGATTGAAGAACTGCAAGTATAACAAGGAAATCTTACTCTTCTGCTTCTTCCTCGTCGGAGCTGAACGCGGAGAAGTCGAAGTCTGGCTCACGTCCGGCACGAGGAAGCGGAGGAGTAGCTTCCCTTGGCCGCTTGGTGGGAGCAGTGGCGGTGGTCTGAGATGACCCCGCTCCGGCTGGAGTAGAAGCGGTGGTCCGGGAGGGCCCCGCTCCAGTTGTCGTTGCAGCGTGAGATGCTCCCGCGGCAACAGTGCTTGCCGCGGTGGAGCGTGTCGCGCGGCGTGGCTGCTGTTGACTCGCTTGCCGCTCCGCTACGTCAGCAGCCTTGCGGAGGCGCCTTCTTGGTGGGAATGGAGGCTCTGCTTGCGGCTCTGCTTGCGGCGAGCTGTCTGAAGACGAGGTGGAAGACGAGTTGATCTCCAGCGAGCCGCTCGTATCCTTGGCGGGCTCACTCGACTCGACGCCACGACCGGCAAGATCTTTCTCGCCGGCAAGCTCTTTCTCTCCGGCGGGCTCCCCTCGCTCGGCACGGCTTGCCGCCTCCGCTGCATCTGCCTCCTCCACAGTGAACCCAAACTCGCCCGCGGCTGCGGCTGCCGCCGCCTCTTCCAGCCAAGTGGCGATAAGTGCCATCTCCGCATCTGTGGTGTCGCGGGTGAGGCTATCCTTCTCGTCGGAGCGGATTGGCACTTCTACCAAGTCATCGAAGAACTGCTGCACGACATCGTCTCCAGGCTCCTGCCAAGTTGGCACAATTCCATGCGAGTCGCACTCCGGCATCATTGCACGGATGTGGTCGAGCGAGGAATTGTTGCACAACGGAACGACGCCCCCCGGCAACCTGAAAACTTCGGGATGTTGGGGGTCATACTTGAAGAGTTCCTGGAGCATCGCGTTGAGCTCCAAAACTGTGAAGTTGAAGTTGAGGCCCGGCCGCAGCCTCATGATATCTGCCGCATTCTTGAACTCTCAAGTAGGTCTCCCCCGTTCCTGCAGGGGGGCGATGCGGCGGCGAAGAAAGTCTGCGCCAACAGTGCCTACAGTTAGCCCGGCAAGCCTGAGGCGCAGGATTCGGGTGACAGCAATCTTCAGCCTGTCGTCTTCCGGAGCCACGTCACTCCAATCGCTGCCGTGTGCTACTGGGGTTTGGAGCCGGGTGGTGAATGGCTGCGGGTTCTCCTCGTCGATCCAACACCAGTCTGCTCTCCACTCCTCCCACTTGCCGCGGAATTCTCCCTCCAGATAAGTTTCCTTCTTGCCGGCCCTTGAGATCTAGGCAATTCCACCGGATAGAGGCTCTCCTCTCTCTACTCGGGGTATGAAGAAGTGGCGGAAGAGGGCTACGTTGGGATGGACTCCGACAAAGTTTTCGCAGAGATGTGCGAAAACTGCCATGGTCAGAACGGCATTGGGGGTGAAGTCAAGGAGGTGGAATCTGTAGGTATTCATGATGTTGCAGAAGAATTCAGAGAAAGGCGGGCAGAGCCCGCAGTAGAAAAACAATGCGAAGAAGGGGTATCCTTTTGGGGCCTTCTTCCAAGCGGCGGCGGGGAGTACCTTCATGCGCGGATGCGCTCGCGTCTCCGCCGACCAGAAGAGGTAGTAGTTCTCCCTCAGCTCCTTCGCGGCAAGCTTGGGGGGGAAGACTGCTCGCTCCTTCCGCAGCGCCGCAAGCCGCTGCGCCTCGGTCCACTTCACGACCTTCCCCTTGTCCGCTTTTGGAGCCATGGCGGAAGTGGTGGAGGAGGTCGACGGCGTTGGTGGTGCTGGTGGCGATGGGGGGCGGAGCGCTGCTCTCTTTCGGCTTTGGGAAGACGAGGGAGCGGCGGAGATTTCTGAGATTGGAAGCAGCAACGGGCGAATAGACGAACTGCCCCTGTTTCCCCTGCTTATAAAGAGGGAGGGGGCGGACGTTCCGCATTTCCAAATAAAGTAACCACCCACGATGTCTCCCACGATGCTGCATTCAACTCGTGCCGTTCGGGGAGGGCGCGGTGGATACGGAGAGAGATACGGGGTAACCTAGGCCGCGCGTGCCCGTGCCCTATTTTGGGCCTGGCCCAACAGCGCTCGGCGCCGTGTATGGCCCAGGCCCGGGGGCTCCTGTCGGTGTACTAGAGTAGGGGTACCCTAGTATCCCGAACTTGTGCATGGGCAGTCGCAGCATCCCGCGGCAAGGCTTGCCGGGTGACCGCCAAGGTCCTCCGTGGTTCCTATGGAGCCATTCAAGAACAAAGTATCCAAGTCTAGGAGACAAGACCCCGGCAAGAGGAGCTTGCCGGGAAGGGCAACAAAAGCATCTCAAGACCCCGGCAAGAGGAGCTTGCCGGGAAGGCCACCCAAGGCATCTCAAGGAACTTGTCGCGGCGCGCCGCGCGCCCCGGCAAGGCCCGGTGAGCGACAAGCTCCCGGAAGCGACATGACAACGACCGCGGCAAGGCGCTTGCCGCGACAAGCCACCACTCTGTGCCCGCGCTCCAGCACATCCACCAACGTGTCGCTCTGGGACCCTTCCAGGCGTGCATGGCGGGAGGCTGTGCAGCCAGCGGTGCACGGTGGCAAGTGGCGCTGACAAGATTGCCATCGTGGCGAGCGGTGGCGTCCCTAACGGTCCCTTTTACACTGTTTAGGCGACATAGACGGGCATTTAATGCCCCTGTCCCCTGCCGTCAGGGTTAGGTATGATACACTATAGCAGGTAGCTGTACCTACCGCAGCACCTTTCCATTTTTACCCTTGTCTACGTTGCCACCTGTCGGTGACCCCTTGAGCATATAAAAGGAGGCCCATGCGCAACGTAGAAGGGGGGAGCTGGTTCAGAGAACACTCAGGCTCAGTCTCGTTAGCTGCTGGAGTGTACTGTAGCACTCCGCGCTCCCGAGCAAGAACTCAATACAAACCACAAAGCAGGAGTAGGGTTTTACGCATCCGTGCGGCCCGAACCTGGGTAAACCGCTCGTGTGCTTCGCCTCGATCCGCTCTTTGCACGACATCCGCCCCCGCCGAACCGAAAGGGACTCGGTCCGCCGGTCCCATAGGTGCTCGTGGATCAGAACCCCGGCACTGAGGGAAATACCTACCACCGTTGTGTTGTATCATCCGTTCCTATTTGAGGAAATACCGATGTATCTTCAAGCGAAATCAAAAGGACGCCGGGATTGCCACCCCCGGCGTTGTCGCCACGCCACCCAGGTCCCCCTTTCAGATCCAGGGAAGGCTTCAAGACGGAGCTCAGGGGCTGGCCCCAAGATCTCTCCCTCAGCATAATCAGTAGAAGCAGAAAATAAGTAGAAGAGGAATGCGAAGATGAATGACTCTGCCCTCCTCCGCCGCTCAGTTTTATAGGAAGGGCGATGAGGGGAACTGCTCCATCAACGGGCGACCACCGCCCTCCTCCGCCAATTCAAGACGACCGGGCCCTCACCATGATTCTCTCCTCCACAACGCGCCTCCGTTACCTACCACGCGTGATGCATGCGGCATACGTGGCCAAGAATAAGGGCGTGGTGGGAAGAGTGAATTGGCAGTTTCTACCCCGTGCGTTAAAGTCATTCACGGGCCATTACTGGAGCGACCCCACCACTATTGGCTTTACACGACACGCGGGGGAACCAGAAACTAGCTCGGAATTGAGGCTAATGAAGAAGCAAAGAAGACTTCATGAGACCAGCCTCTTCAGCAACCCTCGCCTGTGCACTTATTATGCCCTACCCCGACGTCGCTCGGCTGCATGTTCGGAGTAGGCCCGGGGGCTTCTGTCGGTGCAACAAACCCTGGGTCTATTGCCCAGAGTGTGCACAGGCACGGGAACGAGATTAAAGCTCCATCCCAAGTCAGACTACAAGAAACCAAGAGATTCGATGGACCAACATGAAGATCAGAGGGACCAAGATCAAACCAGAGAAGCAGGATATCGTCAAGAGAAAAGCCTCCCTTGCCGGGCAGACGAGCCTGGAAAGGGGCGAGGCCACCCGTAGAAGCAGACAACCAGGACGCCCCGGCAGGGCCTACCGGGGCTCACGAGGGAAGATCCACCTCACCAACCACTCCAACACGACCCACGTCGTCGATCAGTGCGGTATCAAGTCGCAAGGTGATTAAGTTGCAGGCATTCGCCACATGGCAGCCATTTCCTATAGGAGAAACCCACAGCTGACACCCGTCCTGTGACGTGTCAAGAGAATAGGCGCGGAGCTGGATTGCCAGGCAACCAACGATGTGACGTTAAGCGGTGCATTTAATGCGCCCTATCAACCCGTAAAGTTAGGTATGATAGCACTGTTTGCTATCTTATCAGTGCATAATGACTACTTTGCCATTGTGGTAACCCATTGATCTATAAAAGGACGCCCATGACAACCGTAGAAAGGGTTAGAAGGTTGGATAACTCACAACCCCATACGCGCGTAGTCGCTCCTGCCCCAAGGCGACCCCTGCCGGGCAAGTGTACTACGCTCACCACCACCTTTTCACTATCAATACACCAAAGCAGGAGTAGGGTTTTACGCATCACGGCGGCCCGAACCTGGGTAAATTGCATGTGTGATCTCTGTCATGCTATCCACTGCTGGTCTGCTCTTTGTGCAACGCGTCGCCCCCTGCCGAACCAGCAAGGGACCTCCTGGTACCATAGGTGGTCGTGGTTTACCGCGAAAGTCTCCAGTGTGCCGTGGCCATGTCTGTACATGCTAGGCTCGTCAAGTTTAACATAAGTATTCTGCATGTGCAAAACTGTCTTGCGCCCGTTGTATGTGAATATAGAGTCTATCACACCCGATGATCACGTGGTGTCTCGAAACGATGAATTGTAGCAACGGTGCAAACTTAGGGAGAACACTTTTACCTTGAAATTTAGTGAAGGCATCATCTTATAATGCTACCGTCGTTCTAAGCAAAATAAGATATAAATAATATAAACATCACATGAAATCAAAATATGTGACATGATATGGCCATCATCATCTTGTGCTTTTGATATCCATCTCCAAAGCATCATAATGATCTCCATAGTCACCGGCTCGACACCTTGATCTTCATCCTTCCTTCATGGTCGTCTCGCCAATTATTGCTTCTACAATTATCGCTAATGAATAGGGATAAAGTAAAGAAATTTCATGGTGTTTGCACTTCATACAATAAAGAGACAACCATAAGGCTCCTACCAGTCGCCGATAACTTACAAAACATGATCATCTCATAAAATAATGTTTATCACATCATGTCTTGACCATATCACATCACAGCATTCCCTGTAAAAACAAGTTAGACGTCCTCTACTTTGTTGTTGCATGTTTTACGTGGATGCTACGCGCTTCTAGCAAGAACTGTTCTTACCTACGCAAAAACCACAATGGTGATTATCAAATTTTCTGTTTTAACCTTCTTCAAGGACCGGCCATAGTCAAACTCGATTCAACTAAAGTAGGAGAAACAGACACCTGCTAGCCGCCTTTATGCAAAACTAGTTGCATGTATGTCGGTGGAACCGGTCTCATGTGCGTGGACATGTAAGGTTGGTCCGAGCCACTTCATCCCACAATACCGCTGAATCAAAATAAGACGTTGGTGGTAAGCAGTATAACTATCACCACCCACAACTCTTTGTGTTCTACTCGTGCATATCATTTACGCATACATCTGGCTCGGGTGCCACTATTAGGAAAAGTTGCATGAAAAAAAAATTCTACGCACATGCAAGATCTATCCATGGAGATGCATAGCTATGAGAGGAGAGAGCATCATCATACCCTTGAAGATCGCAAAGCAGAAGTGTTTATCAACGTGGTTGATGTAGTCGTACAGCTTCACGATCCGTCCCGATCAAGTACCGAACATACGGCACCTCCGCGTTCAACACATGTTCAGCTTGATGACGTACTCGTCTTCTTGATCCAGCAAGAGGGGTGAAGTAGTAGATGAGTTCCGGCACCACGACGGCCTGGTGACGGTGTTGGTGAAGAACAAGCTCCGCAGGGCTTCGCCAAGCATAACGGAGACTATGACGGAGGATAAACTAGAGGGGCGGGGTTGCCGGCAGACGACTTGGTGTATCTTGATGTGTTCCAGGTGCTAGCCCTGCCCCTTTATCTATATGTTGAGCCCTGGGGTCGCAACTTGGAGTAAAAGCCTCCTCAAAGTCAGTTTTTCCCGCTAGGAAGAGTCCTTCTCAGACTTCCAGGACCAGATGCCATAGTCCTTGGCGTCTGGCCCAGACGCCATGGGCCTCGGGGTCTGGCCCTGGGCTAGACGCCAAGGTCTCCGGCGTTTAGCCCCCTGGCCTCCGCAAAACTCCTTTTGCACCAACCTAAATCCCCGTGGGCGTTACCCCTTGGCCTAAGTGTGACACCCCAAATTTTTGACCTTGTTTTATTAATTAAAATTTTTGCCAGGAAATTTTATTTGCTGGGCTGCCTTTTTATTTTTGAACCTTTTTCTCCCTTGATTTATGGAGTTTTTCCCCAAAGTGAAAACTTTTCAAATATGTTATTGGACTTGTTTAACCTCTCAAGAAAAACTTTTCTTTTATTAGTAGAACTAATTACATAATTAATTTGCTTAATTTGTATTTTCTTGAAAAATGGTTTTCCAAGGTTATATGGCCATATTTGAACTACAACCATTTGATAAATTCACTTAAAATTCCAACCAAAATTTGGAGATGTCATGTGATGTTTTTAAATCACTTTTATGCAAAAATATCTTTTATTCAAGTAATATTTTGAGCTCTGCATCAATTTTTCTTCTCTGGTCCAGAGTGCAATTTTGCACTACAACTCATTTAAATATTTCTTTCTAGCCTCCACCAAAATTATGGGATGTTGGTAGTAGCATATATTCAACATTATGCAAAAACCTAGTGTTGTTCTTTGAAAAAGTTGAGTGAATCAACCTCATTTTCATTCTGGTCCAGCCTTGTGATTTCTACTACAACCCTATTTAATTTTGCTCCAATGATCTTGTGTTTTCTCCTACTTGTAGACAGCCCTACCAAACCCCTAAGTCCAGGAGCATGCACCCATTGGATCACTTTTGGTTCATGGAATAGTGCCATTAACCTTCTGTCCAGAATTGAAATTCTGCAAAACTTGCACTAGCAAGTTTGTGCTTTCCACCAACTAACCTCACCACCCTCTTGTGCATCCAAAGAGACTTCTATCTGGAGATTTTGGCCCCTCCAAGAACTGCTTAGATGCCTCTGGCATTTTGACAAACACCCTGTGGGCATGAACAGATTTGGCATGAGTGTAAGTTTGTGTTATGAACTTGATCCTCTGACCCATCAAGCTTGTCCACAGATCTCCTTGCAAGACCTAGCCTAGACCTGCCAAACCCCAGCTACAACCGAGCGCTCTGGAGTGCCTTGGCATTTTGCCGAGCAGTTGGTAGGCGTGCACTGGGCGCGCCCAGAGCGCGCCAACTGCAGCCGCGCACACGAGCCGCCGCGTCGCGCCCCTGGCTTGGCCCACACTGCAGAACCACGCCACGCGCTCCCCTTCTCGCCACAACACGCCAGCCCACCCTGGCGCCCTACAGAGCCACCGCCAGAGCCCTCTTGGTGGCACGCCGGCGTCCGCAGCGCCTCTGCCACGGTCGGAGCCGCCAAAGCCACCCCGGCTCACCACCTGCCCCTGGGAACAGCGCGTCCCCAAGCGTGTCTGGTAGCTCTCGTCGCCGCCACGTCGCCCTAGCTACAGAATGGCGGTCGCCGGCGTTCTTGTCCTCGGCCATCATCGGAACCGCCCCCGGCCGTCTATATAAGGACCCCCGATCTCGCCAAACCCTCAAGCAAACTCTCTCACCCTCTCGCGGATCCTCCGGTAGCAGTAGAAGGACCGGAGATGGTCGTCTCCTTCTTCTCCGGCAACCACGGCCGCCGCCACTGCCTCGTTCACTCCGGCGCCACCAGAACCTCCCCCTCTCCACTCTCTTCACCAGGAACTCCCTCTCCCTCTCATGAGTCCAAACCCCCACTCAATTTTGCTCGGGACTCGCCGCAGGAGAAAATTCACTTTTCCCCCGAAACCCCCTCCGCCGCGAAGCTCGCCGACCGGCAGCTCACTCCGTCCCCGCCAATCCAACAACTACCGGGAGGACCGCCCCAGTCTGGCGGATCCATCCCTGCCCCCCCAGAGGCCGCAAGGAGCCGCCGCTCACCGGCGTTGGTCGCCGGAGCCTCGCCTCGCTCGGGCAGAGGAGGGAGAAGGGGCGCGGCGACTGGTCAAACCTTACCAGTGGGCCAGGCGGGCCCACTGTCGGTGACCCCCGCACCGGTCCACGTGTTTAAGTGAAGACGTATAATTCCCCAGTACGTTTTCCCTGCACCAAAAGCGTATTCGTGACTGAAACGTTTTCTTTTTGTTTTATTTAAAAAAAAACAGATTTTGACCACAACTTTGACTAGCTATAACTTTTTAATTATAACTCCAAATGAATTGATTCTTTTTCCTACATCTCTCAAATTCTGTCTAGTTTATTTTAAGATTTATTTGAAAATTTTCCAAACACCTTTTTGTACTGTTTTTCAAATATGTGTTATTTGCATATTTTTGAAAATAGGATTTTTGAAGAGAAGAAAGCTTTCAAAAGATTTGGAGTGCACCCTGCCTTTCCACACCATGAAGGCAAGCATCTTGAACCCTGGCATAATATTTTTGATGTGTTGGTTGACACGATTATAACACCACCTTATTTCGGAGAACTCGTTATTTTATGTGATGATGCAATCATTTGCATGAATGCATATTAGTGATTTCCTTGCTGTTGGAAATGAATATACATGTGATGGTAATCATCCTCATGTGCCTTGCATGCATGCCAGAAAGGAACCCGGGAAAGCCTCTGCCTTGGGTAGGCGTGAGCTTGTCGCCGGTCTCCGTTGGGACGGTTATGTCCGGTATGGCATAGTAAGGTATAATGGGTGGCGATTCTGTTGGTTGAAATATATTTGTTATACATGTCATGCAGGGAACTTATAAGCCTCCAGAGTCGGCCGTAGATCGAGTCTTGTTCCGGTAACCCCCATACTTGTTTCGTACTGCCACTGGTCCCTACTGTAGGTGGGGTATGGTTCAGTAAGTTGTTAACCCTTGTCTTGGCACACACCGTACAGAGAGGCCATGGTGGAAGATACCGGTTGTAGCCGGTAGGCATGCCACCTGGTCCGGGGGCATGGGTGTATCCGGTTGGGACCGAGAGGGGGGCACCCCTTAGAGCGTGCGATAGAAATTTGATCCCATGCTACGCGAGGTTGTAGCCTCCCCACTTAGAGTTTTGCTTAACAGGTGTCATGGGTGATTCCAGACACGAGTAAAAGCTGGTGTGTGCAAGTCAGGTGTGTTTCAATTAAAAGACCGTAGACGGAATTAGTCTGATGGACTAAAGGAATCCGTTACTCGTGGGTAAAGAGTACACTCTCTGCAGAGATATTAAACCTATTCGAATAGCCGTGTCCATGGTTAAGGACTACAGTCTGGGATGGGTCAAGTGCCGGTCTTAGTGTCGGTCTTCGGAGGAGAAACTACTAAACCTGAATATTGATTATGACTTGTGATATATGATGGTTATGATTATTATCATTATGGACTAACCGTTTGCATTGTTTGAAATAATGAATATCCCTGGGACGGTACCACCCCCTGGATATTCACTATGATTATGTTTATATATATAGGCCCTTTATGTGGCGTCGCTCAGACGCTTGACTGTGGCAGGTTTGTTATTTCATTTACTTACAAGCCCTTTATGTGGCGTCGCTCAGACGCCCGACTGTGGCATGTTTGTTATTTCATTTTCTCATAAGCCCTTTATGTGGCGTCGCTCAGACGCCCGACTGTGGCATGTTTGTTATTTCATTTTCTCATAAGCCCTTTATGTGGCGTCGCTCAGATGCCCGACTGTGGCATGCTTGTTATTTTATTTACTTTATAAGCCCCTTATGTGGTGTCGCTAAGACGCCCGACTGAGGCATGCTCACTTTTACTATCCTTTCGAGACGTCGCTTCAGGCATCCGATCGGTGGATTTTATTTCTATTCTGTCATTGCATATTCCGGTTGCATATAAATAACCTTCTTGCATGCATTAAGATTTTATTTATGACTGACGATGTGATCATGGAATATTTCAGTGTATGTTGATCAATTATATTATACCTGTGTTCTTAATGTTTGCGAGTACATTCAAAGTACTCACTGGCTTGTCCCTGGCTATTGTCTTGGCCAGATTGCTTGCTTGGAGAGGAGCGTGGCGATGACAGCCTCGGGACCTAAGCAACGGTGATAGCAGCCTCGCGAAGATAGGAGTTAACCTGGTCAGCTGTTCCTGTGGGAAATGGGGTCCCATAGACCGTGGTGATCCACAAACCGCTTCCGCCCTCAACCACTAGAAACCATTTGATGTACTCATAGGCCACAATGGTCTTGTACTACACATTTTGTATTTTTGCTTGGAATTTCTGTATCAAGCTGGTGCCTCATCAGCTAACAGTAATCCTGGGGCTGGTGAGCACAATGGCCATTTTCTGGAAATTAATACCCGGAAAACCGGTCGTGACAGACTTGGTCTCAGAGCCAGGCTGACCATTGGCTAATCCTATCTCAGCCAGGTCAATAAACTTAGGCAAACCAACCCACCAGACCGTAACCAAACCCCAGCCAAGCTTCCCTTGCAAGATAGCCACACAGTGACCCGACACCTTTTGGCAGTCGGTGCCCAACCTATCAACCCAACCTGTCGCTCATGCGCCAGTGACCGAATCCCGAATAGTTCTTCTCGCAAGCATGTGAAGGAAGACTCCGTTCCCTTCTCTATAAAAGGGCACGCTAGCCTCAACCCAACACAGCACAGCCTCTACCCAAACCAAGCTAAAATGCCAGGACCCATCATCCACAGTGAGACCCGAAGAGAAGCCTCGATATCCACAAGGCACGCCCGCTTGGATATGAACGAGGTAGACTAATTTACTCGATTAGTACCGAGCCTTAGTACGACCACGCCCTGTATTTGAGTGTCGCCATGATTGAATGATGTTTGCTTGAGCGCCTCGATTTTTTTTACCATGCTTGTGTACGTCAGTGAACGGTTGCATTTTACTTTGAGCGTACCAAAAAAAAACCAACCCCGGCCACACAAAGTTTGTGCTATGAGTAAGCTTTTTGGTTCCAACTAACACGGAAGATATTTTCAAAAAAAAACAACCCTTATCAAATCTCGAGGACGAGATTTTTCTTAAGGGGGGTAGTGTTGTAAAACCCCAAATTTTTGACCTTGTTTTATTAATTAAATTTTTTGCCAAGAAATTAAAACTTTTATTTTCTGGGCTCCCTTTTTATTTTTGAACCTTTTTCTCCCTTGATTTATGGAGTTTTTCCCCAAAGTGAAAACTTTTCAAATATGTTATTGGACTTGTTTAACCTCTCAAGAAAAACTTTTCTTTTGTTAGTAGAACTAATTACATAATTAATTTGCTTAATTTTTATTTTCTTGAAAAATGGTTTTCCAAGGTTATATGGCCATATTTGAACTACAACCATTTGATAAATTCAATTAAAATTCCAACCAAAATTTGGAGATGTCATGTGATGTTTTTAAATCACTTTTATGCAAAAATATCTTTTATTCATGTAATATTTTGAGCTCTGCATCAATTTTTCTTCTCTGGTCCAGAGTGCAATTTTGCACTGCAACTCATTTAAATATTTCTTTCTAGCCTCCACCAAAATTATGGGATGTTGGTAGTAGCATATATTCAACATTATGCAAAAACCTAGTGTTGTTCTTTGAAAAAGTTGAGTGAATCAACCTCATTTTCATTCTGGTCCAGCCTTGTGATTTCTACTACAACCCTATTTAATTTTGCTCCAATGATCTTGTGTTTTCTCCTACTTGTGGACAGCCCTACCAAACCCCTAAGTCCAGGAGCATGCACCCATTGGATCACTTTTGGTTCATGGAATAGTGCCATTAACCTTCTGTCCAGAATTGAAATTCTGCAAAACTTGCACTAGCAAGTTTGTGCTTTCCACCAACTAACCTCACCACCCTCTTGTGCATCCAAAGAGACTTCTATCTGGAGATTTTGGCCCCTCCAAGAACTGCCTAGATGCCTCTGGCATTTTGACAAACACCCTGTGGGCATGAACAGATTTGGCATGAGTGTAAGTTTTTGTTATGAACTTGATCCTCTGACCCATCAAGCTTGTCCACTGATCTCCTTGCAAGACCTAGCCTAGACCTGCCAAACCCCAGCTCCAACCGAGCGCTCTAGAGTGCCA
Source organism: Triticum dicoccoides (assembly GCF_002162155.2). Lineage (NCBI taxonomy): Eukaryota > Viridiplantae > Streptophyta > Magnoliopsida > Poales > Poaceae > Triticum > Triticum dicoccoides. Next base: position 535,457,637 of record NC_041388.1, read on the forward strand.
TGGCATTTCGCCGAGCAGCTGGTAGGCGTGCACTGGGCGCGCCCAGAGCGCGCCAACTGCAGCCGCGCACCACAAGCCGCCGCGTCGCGCCCCTGGCTTGGCCCACAATGCAGAACCACGCCACGCGCTCCCCTTCTCACCACAACACGCCAGCCCACCCTGGCGCCCTACAGAGCCACCGCCAGAGCCCTCTTGGCGGCACGCCAGCGTCCGCAGCGCCTCTGCCACGGTCGGAGCCGCCAAAGCCACCCCGGCTCACCACCTGCCCCTGGGAACAGTGCAAGCTTATCCCCAAGCATGTCTGGTAGCTCTCGTCGCCGCCACGTCGCCCTAGCTACAGAATGGCGGTCGTCGGCGTTCTTGTCCTCGGCCATCGTCGGAACCGCCCCCGACCATCTATATAAGGACCCCCAAGCTCGCCAAACCCTCAAGCAAACTCTCTCACCGTCTCGCGGATCCTCCCGTAGCAGTAGAAGGACCGGAGATGGTCGTCTCCTTCTTCTCCGGCAACCACGGCCGCCGCCACTGCCTCGTTCACTCCGGCGCCACCAGGACCTCCCCCTCTCCACTCTCTTCACCAGGAACTCCCTCTCCCTCTCATGAGTCCAAACCCCCACTCAATTTTGCTCGGGACTCGCCGCAGGAGAAAATTCACTTTGCCCCCGAAACCCCCTCCGCCGCGAAGCTCGCCGACCGGCAGCTCACTCCGTCCCCGCCGATCCAATGACTACCGGGAGGACCGCCCCAGTCTGGCGGATCCATCCCCGCCCCCCCAGAGGCCGCAAGGAGCCGCCGCTCACCGGCGTTGGTCGCCGGAGCCTCGCCTCGCTCGGACAAAGGAGGGAGAAGGGGCGTGGCGACTGGTTAAACCTGACCAGTGGGCCAGGCGGGCCCACTGTCAGTGACCCCCGCACCGGTCCACGTGTTTAAGTGAAGACGTATAATTCCCCAGTACGTTTTCCCTGCACCGAAAGCGTATTCATGACTGAAACGTTTTCTTTTTTTTTTTTTTTTAAAAAAATAGATTTTGACCACAACTTTGACTGGCTATAACTTTTTAATTATAACTCGAAATGAATTGATTCTTTTTCCTACATCTCTCAAATTCTGTCTAGTTTATTTTAAGATTTATTTGAAAATTTTCTAAACACCTTTTTGTACTGTTTTTGAAATATGTGTTATTTGCATATTTTTGAAAATAGGATTTTTGAAGAGAAGAGAGCTTTCAAAAGATTTGGAGTGCACCCTGCCTTTCCACACCATGAAGGCAAGCATCTTGAACCCTGGCATAATATTTTTGATGTGTTGGTTGAGACGATTATAACACCACCTTATTTCGGAGAACTCGTTATTTTATGTGATGATGCGATCATTTGCATGAATGCATATTAGTGATTTCCTTGCTGTTGGAAATGAATATACATGTGATGGTAATCATCCTCATGTGCCTTGCATGCATGCCGGAAAGGAACACGGGAAAGCCTCTGCCTTGGGTAGGCGTGAGCTTGTCGCCGGTCTCCGTCGGGACGGTTATGTCCGGTATGGCATAGTAAGGTATAATGGGTGGCGATTCTGTTGGTTGAAATATATTTGTTATACATTCATGCAGGGAACTTATAAGCCTCCAGAGTCGGCCGTAGATCGAGTCTTGTTCCGGTAACCCCCATACTTGTTTCGTACTGCCACTGGTCCCTACCGTAGGTGGGGTATGGTTCAGTAAGTTGTTAACCCTTGTCTTGGCACACACCATACAGAGAGGCCATGGTGGAAGATACCGGTTGTAGCCGGTACGCATGCCACCTGGTCCGGGGGCATGGGTGTATCCGGTTGGGACCGAGAGGGGGGCACCCCTTAGAGCGCGCGATAGAAATTTGATCCCATGCTACGCGAGGTTGTAGCCTCCCCACTTAGAGTTTTGCTTAACAAGTGTCATGGGTGATTCCAGACACGAGTAAAAGCTGGTGTTTGCAAGTCAGGTGTGTTTCAATTAAAAGACCGTAGACGGAATTAGTCCGATGGACTAAAGGAATCTGTTACTCGTGGGTAAAGAGTACACTCTCTGCAGAGATATTAAACCTATTCGAATAGCCGTGTCCATGGTTAAGGACTACAGTCTGGGATGGGTCAAGTGTCGGTCCTAGTGTCGGTCTTCGGAGGAGAAACTACTAAACCCGAATATTGATTATGACTTGTGATATATGATGGTTATGATTATTATCATTATGGACTAACCGTTTGCATTGTTTGAAATAATGAATATCCCTGGGACGGTACCACCCCCTGGATATTCACTATGATTATGTTTATATATATATAGGCCCTTTATGTGGCGTCGCTTAGACGCCCGACTGTGGCAGGTTCGTTATTTGATTTACTTACAAGCCCTTTATGTGGCGTCACTCAGACGCCCGACTGTGGCATGTTTGTTATTTCATTTTCTCATAAGCCCTTTATGTGGCGTCACTCAGACGCCCGACTGTGGCATGTTTGTTATTTTATTTTCTCATAAGCCCTTTATGTGGCGTCGCTCAGACGCCCGACTGTGGCATGCTTGTTATTTTATTTACTTTATAAGCCCCTTATGTGGTGTCGCTAAGACGCCCGACTGAGGCATGCTCACTTTTACTATCCTTTCGAGACGTCGCTTCAGGCATCCGATCGGTGCATTTTATTTCTATTCTGTCATTGCATATTCCGGTTGCATATAAATAACCTGCTTGCATGCATCAAGATTTTATTTATGACTGACGATGTGATCATGGAATATTTCAGTGTATGTTGATCAATTATATTATACATGTGTTCTTAATGTTTGCGAGTACATTCAAAGTACTCACTGGCTTGTCCCTGGCTATTGTCTTGGCCAGATTGCTTGCTTGGAGAGGAGCATGGCGATGACAGCCTCGGGACCTAAGCAACGGTGATAGCAGCCTCGCGAAGATAGGAGTTAACCTGGTCAGCTGTTCCTGTGGGAAATGGAGTCCCATAGACCGTGGTGATCCACAAACCGCTTCCGCCCTCAACCACTAGAAACCATTTGATGTACTCATAGGCCACAATGGTCTTGTACTACACATTTTGTATTTTTGCTTGGAATTTCTGTATTAAGCTTTTGCCTCATCAGCTAATAGTAATCCTGGGGCTGGTGAGCACAATGGCTATTTTCTGGAAATTAATACCCGGAAAATCGGTCGTGACACTAACCATATCATCCTATATATCAGTCTTTACCTCCGGACCATTTCGGAGCTCCTCGTAATATCCGTGATCTCATCCGGGTCTCCGAACAACATTTGGTCACAAACATAAATAACTCATATAATACTATATCGTCAACGAACGTTAAGCGTGCGGACCCTACGGGTTCAAGAACTATGTAGACATGACCGAGACACCTCTCCGGTCAATAACCAATAGCGGAACCTGGATGCCCGTATCTGATCCTACACATTCTACGAAGATCTTTATCGGTTGAACATTATGACAACATACGTAATTCCCTTTGTCCAGCGATATGTTACTTGCCCGAGATTCGATCGTCGGTATCTTCATACCTAGTTCAATCTTGTTACCGGCAAGTCTCTTTACTTGTTCTATAATACATCACCTTGTGACTAACTCCTCAGTCATTTTCTTGCAAGCTTATGATGTGTATTACCAAGAGGGCCCAGAGATACCTCTCCGAAACTCGGAGTGACAAATCCCAATCTCGATCATACCAACTCAACAAACACCTTCGGAGATACCTGTAGAGCATCTTTATAATAACCCGGTTACGTTGTGACGTTTGATAGAACACAAGGTATTCCTCCGGTATCCGGGAGTTGCATGATCTCATGGTCAAAGGAACATGTATTTCACATTCAAGAAAGCAGTGGCAATAAACTGAACGATCATATGCTAAGCTAACGGATGGGTCTTGTCCATCACATCATTCTCCTAATGATATGATCCTTTTATCAAATGACAACACATGTCTATTGATACGTCCATTTTGCATCAAGTTTACCTACTGTTATTTATAATGTTTTCATGCATAATAATGCTTTTTGGAGTAATTCTAATGCCTTTTCTCTCATAATATGCAAGGTACACACAAAGAGGGAGAATACAGGCAGCTGGGAATCTGGACCTGCAAAAGCTACGTCAGGCTCCCTATTCTACACAACTCCAAATGCGCTGAAACTTTACAGGGATTATTAATGGAATATATAAGAAATATTGGAGCCAATACGTATCAGAGGGGGCCCACTAGGTGGGCACAACCCACCTGGGCGAGCCAGGGAACCCAGGCGCTCCCTGGTGGGTTGTTCCCTCCTCGGCCCATCTTTGGTGACCATCTTCTGGTATATAAGTCATTTTGACCTAGACAAAATATGGAGAGGACTTTCGGGACAGAGTGCCGACGTCTCGAGGCGGAACTTGGGTAGGAGCACTTTTGCCCTCTGGCAGAGCGATTCCGCCGGGGGAAGTTCCCTCCTGGAGGGGGAAATCATCGTCGCCATCATCACCAAAAACTCTCCCATCTTGGGGAGGGCAATCTCCATCAACATCTTCAACATCACCATCTCCTCTCAAACACTATTTCATCTCTTGTGTTCAATCTTTGTACCGGAACTATATATTGGTTCTTGTGGGTGACCAGTAGTGTTGATTACTATATGTTTTATATATTGGTGCTTGTGGGCAATCTCCATCAACATCTTCAACATCACTGTCGGTGTCAAAATCGGCGGATCTCGGGTAGGGGGTCCCGAACTGTGCGTCTACGCCGGATGGTAACAGGAGGCAAGGGACACGAATTTTTACCCAGGTTCGGGCCCTCTCGATGGAGGTAAAACCCTACGTCCTGCTTGATTAATATTGATGATGTTGGTAGTACAAGAGTAGATCTACCACGAGATCGAAGAGGCTAGACCCTAGAAGCTAGCCTATGGTATGATTGTTGATGTGTACGTTGTCCTACGGACTAAAACCCTCCGGTTTATATAGACACCGGAGAGGGTTAGGGTTACACAAAGTCGGTTACAATGGTAGGAGATCTGCATATCCGTATCGCCAAGCTTGCCTTCCACGCCAAGGAAAGTCCCTACCGGACACGGGACGGAGTCTTCAATCTTGTATCTTCATAATCCAACAGTCCGGCCAAAGGATATAGTCCGGCTGTCCAGACACCCCCTAATCCAGGACTCCCTCAGTAGCCCCTGAACCAGGCTTCAATGACGATGAGTCCGGCGCGCAGATTGTCTTCGGCATTGCAAGGCGGGTTCTCCTCCAAATTCTATGTACCTGTTGAATAAAGTCCGGTTTCTTGTAGATGTTTGTGCTCCTTGGCTTCTACGCCCAATAAGGCCGCTTCCCACGTGTCAAACGAATATGAAAAGTCTGAGTGTTTTTACATTCACACCCCTAGCCACGTAAATGAGCTGCCCTATTTAAGGGGACAAGGATTTAGATCCAATCCACACCTTCTCCCCTCCGCGAGTGTTCATCAGAGTGCATCCGACAAAGGTCCATTCCACCATGGCCAGCCGTCGAAACTCCTCCCCTCGCCCTTCCAGCCCTAAGCCTGGATATTGGGAGAGGTGTTCCATCCTGCATAGCGAGCTAGTGACGTTCCAGACCAAGGGATTTCTCCCCCGGCCTATATGGTCCCGGTTCGAGCCATTCTTGCCATCTACAACGGCGGAGAGCAAGCAGAGAATGCCCCTAATCCCTCCAAAGGAGAGCGGGTGTGCCTCGTCCCTTACTTAATAAGGGGGCTCGGATTTCCAATCCATCCATTTCTTCGGGGGCTGCTGGAGTTCTACGGCCTCCAGCTACATAATCTCATGCCTGCCTCGGTATTGCATATCGCGGGCTTTGTAGCCCTCTGCAAGCTGTTCTTGGGTGTTGAAGCTCATTTCGGACTGTGGAAGGAGCTATTTTGCCTCGTGCCCCGTTCCAAGAAGGGGTCAATGTATCAAGTGGGCGGAGCCGAAGTGTGGCGCATCGCCGGGACCAGATATCTGTCCGGAACCCCAAAGAAGGCGTCCAAAGACTGGCCCTCGGAATGGTTTTATATAGAAGATGTCCCGCTGCCGGATCCTGTCCGGATCGGCCTCCCTGAATTCAATAGTGCTCCCTTAAAGAAGCACCTAAGTTGGCGCCCACGGAGCCCTCAGAGGGGAGGTGACAGGGACATCATTTACCTGATGGGCCGAATAAGATTGTTAGCCCACTCCGGACTAACCATGATCGGGGTTATGGACGAATGCATTATGCGGGGGGTGCAGCCGCTTCAGTATAGAAGCCACACCATGTGGGACTTCAACGGGGAGGACGACGCCACCCGCTACGGCCGTAAGGGGCCGGATTCAGCTGCCGCTCTACTAAAGATCTTGTCCACTTTGTATAAGGGAGAAGAGGAGGAATTTCTCCGCGTCAACCCTCAGGGTGGATTCTCCATGCATAATCCCCCGAGCTAGGTAAGCGGTCGTATTTACTTGTCCATCCATTTTGTATTCCCATTGTTAAATATTCAGTCTGACGACTTCAACGCAGGATCTGCGCCAGGCTGTTAAGGAAATAAGCAGCCCTCCTCCACAACCCGAGGACCCAGGACGGTCCCTCGACCCGGCCTCTCAAGAGGATCCGGACATATCTGTGGAGCTGATTGATGGAGTGTTCCATCAATTGAGCAAGGACAATGCCTTGGTGGCCATTACGGCGGATTACCCAGGGCTAATCCTGACCCCCCAGGTACCAGAGATCGAAGTCCCAGTACCCCGAATAGGTGTCCGCCCACTCGTGTTCAGTTTCCTGATTGCAACCGAACTTTGCAGGGGAGGTTTTTAAGGCGGAAGGACGAACCTGCGGCGACAAGCCAACGAGGGGCCGTAGGGCCCCGCGGGCAGAAAAGAAGTGCAGTCCGGACCGAGGTGTCAGCGCAAAGGTATGGCGCCCCCCCTTATCCCAGGTGTTATACCTTCGAAGCATATTGACACTTGTGCTCTTTTCAGGACAAAGAGACGCCGCCGGACTATATCCGGAGAAGCTGCCAATCGTGCCTCCACCAGCCAGGCTCCAAAGCCTGGTCCGGAGGCGGAGGCGAACGCAAGGCGCGCGCCAGACGCTCCTCCGACGGAGGATGTGGACGGGTTGTCTGCCACCAACTCTGAGGTGGGGAGTGCCATGAACCACAGGCGTCACCGGACAATTCTTCGCGGCGCTTGTTTCTCCCAAGGGGCGTTAGATGCCTTCAACTCGGGAGATGCGTACCTCCGTGCCGCTCAAAATGGTCTAGCCAGAGCCACAGAGCAGTATGTAAAAGACATACGGGTAAGAAAATTCTGGTAATTATATGTATATACCAGTAGCCCCCGAGACTTGAAACAGTTAGAATAACTGATTTAAGGATCATTTGTTATGCAGGTTCTTACAGAAAAGAATTCCTTATTGTCCAAGGAGCTGGAAGAGTGCAAAGCCCAACTTGAGGCCGCACTAGCCGGGGCAGGGGAGCCCAAGGAGACCCCCTTTGGTAACGTACACTTCGAAAGATAAGTATTTTGCGAAGCACGACATTGGTGCGAATCTGACAAATGAAATTGCAGATGGCGCCGGATTGAATCCGGAAAGGCAACACCTCCTACGCCAGCTAAAGGCTGGTGAGAAGGTGCTAACAAAGGTGAGGCGGGAGAAGAACGATCTCCAAGATGCCAACACCAAGCTGGGCGTCGAGCTGAAAGATGTTCGTGGCCAACTGTCAGACTCCGTGAAGGAGAAAGTGCTTGAACAAACCTTTGAAAGAAAGTTCGGCGGGGAAGTCGACTAACAGAGCAATGTCTGTAGGTGTGCTAACAGGTCGTCCTGCAGAGGAGATGCCCGGTTCTACGGGTGACCTTCTTCCCGAGCTCTCGCAACTGCTCGATCGAGTTCGGCAGGCAATGCACGGCGTCGCCCAGGCCCTGTGGCCATCCGCCTCCATGCCCGAAGGTCTTGGAGAGCTTGCGGAGAAGCTAAAGGGAGCACGGCGGCGCTTCCGATTGTGGAAGATATCAGCATGCCGTCAAGGCGCTAGGGAGGCTTGGGCCATGGTGAAGACGCGGTACGCAAAGGCTGACCCCAACCACATGGCCGAGGTCGGTCCTGTAGGGCCTGATGGGAAGGAGATCCCTGTAAGCTTAGTATATGGCCAAGTAGAGTTGGCCGCAAAGTATTCCCAGCAGGACTGTAAATTAGACAACCTGTTAGATGGTATTGAAGAGGAATACAATCAGTCAAAATGACTATGTAATTTAATTGACATTTATAATCCCTTCTAGCTGGATTATAGATCATTTGTCATGGCCGACCTTTTCGCTTCAGCCTCGGGACCTGACGGTCCGGAGTGTGTCCGAATTCCCATGCGGTTATATAGGAACCGGGGAATGCATGGAGACCAGGCGTAGGGGTCATTAGGGCTTGAACAGACAAGTGCCCGACTAGTTATGTTATATTACATGGTTAGTAAGAAACATCTTCCAGGGAAATAGTTCCGTTAGGGGTTCCTTAAACTGGGAGGCATGCCCTAAGGTGCATGTCCATGCTGCGAAAAGAAACGCAGGAAAAACATCTGGCGGCGTATAGATAAAAATAAAAAAAGATCATCTTTAGTTCACCGACCGAATATTCCCTTAAGAACGCTAGCTTTCGGCTTCACCCAGTCTGAGGTACACGTCCGGCTGACCCGGCAGTAACAATCGCAAAGGTGCTCCCTTTACCACCTAGCCGAACAATCAGGAACGTAGGGGTAAGCACAGGAGCCAGGCAACCCAGCTTGGCCAAACCTTAAGTCATATCGATGCATATAATGGTGAATAAAAGGTACATGCGGAAGTGTGACACATATGTTGGGCATGAAGCCCGTATGAATAAGCTTCTGTTCAAAGAAGCCCCAGGTTTAATGAGCGCGGATAGCGCGTCACTTTATGAGCCTTTAGAGGCTATAAGAGAGAGAGAGAAGAAGAGAAATGTATGACAGAAAATATATAAAAAATGGACAGAGGAAGGAGACGAACACAGAGTCCGGCGCTAGGCATAGAATCTTCGGAGACGGGCTGCGTTCCATGAGTTTGGCTCGAGTCGGTTATCCGATGCATCCCGCAGGCGGTACGCTCCACCAGTCAGGACTTGGTCAATTATGAAGGGACCTTCCCACTTGGGCTTGAGTTTGTCCTTTTTCTTGTCCGGTAGTCGTAGAACTAATTCGCCAACGTTGTAATTTTTGGCCCGTACTTCTCTACTTTGGTATCTTCGAGCCTGCCGTTGATAGAATGCGGAATGGGCTTTTGCCACATCACGCTCCTCCTCCAATGCGTCCAAGCTATCCTGCCAATCGAGCTCGGCTTCTCTTTCTTCGTACATGTGCACTCGAGGTGAGTCATGAATTATGTCGCAAGGCAAAACTGCCTCTGCGCCGTACACCATAAAGAATTGTGTGTATCCGGTGGTGTGAATCGGCGTGGTCCGCAGCCCCCAGAGTACGGAGTCGAGCTCCTCTACCCAGTGCGTGTTAGATTCCTTGAAGGACTGCACTAATCTGGGTTTGATGCCGCTCATGATAAGACCATTTGCACGTTAGACCTGGCCGTTAGTTTGTGGGTGATAGACGGAAGCATGATCGAGCTTGATGCCCATGTTTTTGCACCAGAGTTTTACCTCGTCGACCATGAAGTTCGTGTCGTTATCAGTGATGATGCTGTGGGGAACGCCATAACGGTGTACAACCCCGGATATAGAGTCTATCACCGGTCCGGATTCGGCCGTCTTAACAGGCTTGGCTTCTATCCATTTGGTGAACTTATCCACCATGACCAGTAAGTATTTTTGCTTGTGGGTTCCGCCTTTAAGGGGTCCAACCATGTCAAGCCCCTAGACTGCGAAGGGCCAAGTAATGGGGATAGTTTGGAGGGTGGTGGGTGGCATATGGCTTTGGTTTGCAAAGAGCTGGCAGCCGGTGCATCATTGGACTAAGTCCTGAGCGTCTGCCCGGGCCGTCGGCCAATAAAAGCCTGTACGGAAGGCCTTGCTTACAAGGGACCGGGCTGCAGCGTGATGACCCCCGAGTCCGGCATGAATTTCAGCCATGAGGTTCCGCCCCTCCTCTCCGGAGATGCACCTTTCAAGGACTCCGGTAGTGCTTTTCTTATAAAGCTCTCCCTCGTGGACTCTGTAGGCTTTGGATCGCCGCACTATGCAGCGCGCCTCATTTTGGTCCTCGGGGAGTTCCTGCCTAGTAAGGTAGGCGAGGAATGGTTCTGTCCACGGGGTGATGACGGCCATTATTACGTGGGCTGAAGGTGTTATTTCATTGGCAGAGCCTCCGATTGTGTCAGAATGTTCGGTGTCGGGCAGTGCGGTTGGGTCCGGGCTGTTATTGTTCGGCTCCCCTTCCCATACTACGGATGGCTTGAACAGCCTTTCCAAGAAGATGTTGGGGGCGACTACATCGCGTTTTGCGCCGATGCGTGCCAGGACATCTGCCGCCTGATTATTTTCCCGGGCTATATGGTGAAATTCAAGCCCCTCGAACCGAGCTGACATTTTTAGGATGGTGTTGCGGTAAGCTACCATTTTTGGATCCTTGGCATCGAAGTCTCCATTGATTTGGGATATTGCGAGGTTCGAGTCCCCGTGCACCTCTAGGCGTTGGATGCCCATGGATACTATCATCCGGAGACCATGTAAAAGGGCCTCATATTCGGCTGCATTGTTGGAGTCCGTGTACATAATCTGTAGTACGTATTGAATTGTGTCTCCTGTGGGGGACGTCAAAACGACGCCAACCCCCAGTCCGGCCAACATCTTCAAGCCGTCGAAATGCATGATCCAATTTGAATATGTGTCGTATTCTTTAGGGAGTTCGGCCTCCGTCCATTCTGCGACGAAGTCGGCCAAGACTTGCGACTTGATGGCTAGTTGTGGCTTATAAGTTATGTCGAACAGGAGGAGCTCAATGGCCCATTTTGCAATCCGGCCCATTGCGTCACGGTTGTTTATAATATCGTTAAGTGGTACTTCCAAGGCTACTGTTATTGAACACTCTTGAAAGTAGTGTCGTAGCTTCCGGGATGCCATGAATACCGCGCACGCAATCTTTTGATAATGCGGGTACCGTGATTTGCAGGGAGTGAGGACAGTGGACACGTAATAGACCAACTTTTGAAGGGGGAATTTGTGTCCGTCCGCTTCTCGTTTGACGACGAGCACTGCGCTTACAACCTGATGTGTTGTTGCAATGTATAATAGCATTGGTTCGCCAATGTTTGGTGCGGCCAGGACTGGGTTTTTTGCCAGTATGGCTTTTATTTCGTTGAGTCCGACCGTGGCTGCATCCGTCCATTTGAAGTGTTCGGTGCGCCGAAGGAGGCGGTAAAGGGGTAGGGCCTTTTCTCCCAAGCGGGAGATCAAGTGGCTTAGAGCCGCCACGCATCCGGTTAACTTTTGTATTTGTTTGAGGTCCTTTGAGATATCCAGTTGCAATAGAGCTCGAATCTTGGCTGGATTTGCTTCAATTCCTCTACCGGATACTATGAAGCCCAAGAGCTTTCCGGCTAGAACGCCGAAAATGCATTTTTCCGGGTTGAGCTTGATGTCGTATGTTCGGAGGTTATCAAATGTGAGCCTCAAGTCGTCTACTAGAGATTCAACATGTCTTGTTTTGACGACCACAACATGTACATATGCCTCCACTATTTTGCCGATCTGGCTTGCCAGACATGTCTGAATCATGCGCTGATATGTTGCGCCGGCGTTTTTGAGCCCGAAGGGCATTGTGTTGAAGCAGAATGGCCCGTATTGTGTGATAAATGCCGTTGCGGCTTGGTCTGGTTCTGCCATCTTGATTTGATGGTAGCCAGAATATGCGTCGAGGAAACACAACGAATCGTGTCCTGCGGTAGCGTCGATAATTTGATCAATGCGGGGGAGGGGGAAGGGATCTTTTGGGAAAGCCTTGTTAAGGTCTTTAAAATCAACACACAGGCGCCAGGATTTGTCCTTCTTTGGTACCATCACCAGGTTTTCCAGCCAGTCCGGATGTTTTATATCTCTGATGAATCCGGCCTCCAATAGCTTTGCTAGCTCCTCTCCCATGGCCTGTCTCTTAGGTTCGGAAAAACGCCGAAGAGCCTGTTTGACAGGTTTGAATCCTGCTTGGATATTTAAGCTGTGCTCGGCCAGCCTGTGTGGGATTCCTGGCATGTCTAAAGGGTGTCAGGCGAAAATGTCCCAGTTCTCTCATAGGAACTCTCGCAATGCGGCGTCGACATCAGGGTTTTAACTGTGCCCCGATGGAAGCTGTTTTATTGCGGTCCGTTGGATGGACTTGGAATTTGACTATTTTGTCCGCCGGTTTAAAGGAGGTGGACTTGGATCTTTTGTCGAGTACCACATCGTCCCTATTCACCGTAGAGCGCAGCGCAGTTAGCTCCTCAGCCGCTAGGGCTTCGGATAGTGCCTCGAGGGCCAGTGCGGCTGTCTTGTTTTTGGCGCGGAGTGCTATGTCCGGATCACTAGCGAGAGTGATGATCCCGTTAGGCCCGGGCATCTTGAGCTTCATGTACCCATAATGGGGTATTGCTTGGAAGATTGTGAACGCTTCCCTCCCTAGCAGAGCGTGATAACCGCTGCTGAACGGAGCCACCTGGAACATGACCTCTTCAGACCTGTAATTATCCGGCGTGCCGAACACCACATCTAGTGTGATTTTTCCTGTACAGCGTGCTTCCCGACTGGGGATTATTCCTCTAAAGGTTGTGCTGCTTCGCTCAATGCGGTTCCAGTCTATTTCCATTTTTTGAAGAGTCTCCTCATAAATGAGGTTCAATCCGCTGCCGCTGTCCATGAGTACCTTGGTAAGACGAAAGCCATCCACTATTGGACTGAGGACCAATGCGGCTGGTGCTCGGGCTGTTCGGGATTTAGGTTCATCACTGGCGTTAAAGGTAATAGCCGTGTCACTCCATGGGTTTATTGTTGCTACTTGGTAGACTTCGGCAAGGCTGCGGAGTGTCCTTTTCCGCATATTATTTGATGCGAAAGTCTCGAAGACTGTTAATACCGTATTGATGTCTCTGGGGTGGCTTTCTGTGGCCTCCGGAATTAGGAGATTTTTGCCAATTTTGGCCACTTGCCAGAGTATCCAACATGCTCTGAGGCTGTGAGTTGGTGTGGCGTCCTCTGTACTGTGAATTTTACAGGGTCCATTAAGCCATCCTTCTAGTACGGTTCCATGCTCTGTAGAGGGTTTTTGCTTTTTAATGCTTGATCCGGGTGACTAGTGATGGTGCACCCTTTTATTTCGGACTGGGTTTGTATTCAGGGCCGGATTGTCCCAAAATTTTGTTTCGGTTTTCCAGGCGCTTTCCATCGCACAGTACTTTCGTACAATGGACGCCAAGTCAGCAAAGTGTGTAATATCATTGTGAATTATGGCGTTGAGTATTCCCTTGTCCGTGCAATTATTGCAGAAGATTGAGATTGCGTCTTCCTCGTGGCAGTCCCTTAGCCTGTTCTTAACCAGGAGGAATCTGGCCCAGTAATGATGTACTGTTTCATCGGGTTCTTTCCTGATTTTGGATAGATCGCTTATGTTGGGGTGGGTGGGTGGAATTAAATCTGAAACCTCACCCCATCTAAGGCTTAGAGGCCGAGGAATTTCCGAACTCAAAATTTTGGATTCATGGATGTTGTCCAATGAATCCAGCCCGTCGCCTGACTCTAAATTCAGGTCTTGAGTGATATCCTCCCCTCCGCGGGTATCCGGCTTGGAGGGATCGGGAATCCGGACGTAGAGAGTCCTTAAGATAGATGAAGGGTCGCCGCACTGTCCCTCTACCACGGCAACGTGATGGGTGACTTGGGGAGAGTTAATCTCTCTTAGATCGGGTTTAGGCCCAATCTGGTCGTAATCCATGGCGACTCCTAGGGTGGCGAAGTGATCCAAGAGCTCATTTATGGAGGAGAGCTCCATTGGATCTAACTGCTCGGTGAGTTCCGAGCTGACATGAAGATTGTTTTCGATGGCTCGAGAGGTCATCGTCGGCGCAGAAGCCAAACAGGCGGTCATAAGAAATCCACCTAGCCGGAGGGTTTGGCCGACAGCCAAAGCTCCCTTAGCAACGGTGTCGTCTTTAAAGACGGGGCAAGGCATCCTTCCTGATGGCAACGACACAGAGGAACTCTCAATGAAAGCACCAATGTCGGTGTCAAAACAGGCGGATCTCGGGTAGGGAGTCCCGAACTGTGCGTCTAGGCCGGATGGTAACAGGAGGCAAGGGACACAAAGTTTTACCCAGGTTCGGGCCCTCTCGATAGAGGTAAAACCCTACGTCCTGCTTGATTAATATTGATGATATGGGTAGTACAAGAGTAGATCTACCACGAGATCGAAGAGGCTAAACCCTAGAAGCTAGCCTATGGTATGATTGTTGATGTGTACGTTGTCCTACGGACTAAAACCCTCTGGTTTATATAGACACCGGAGAGGGTTAGGGTTACACAAAGTCGGATACAATGGTAGGAGATCTGCATATACGTATCGCCAAGCTTTCCTTCCACGCCAAGGAAAGTCCCTTCCGGACACGGGACTGAGTCTTCAATCTTGTATCTTCATAATCCAACGGTCCGGCCAAAGGATATAGTCCGGCTGTCCGGACACCCCCTAATCCAGGACTCCCTCAATCACCATCTCCTCCCAAACCCTAGTTCATCTCTTGTGTTCAATCTTTGTACCGGGACTATAGATTGGTGCTTGTGGGTGACTAGTAGTATTTATGACATCTTGTAGTTGATAACTATATGGTTTATATGGTGGAAGATTATATGTTCAGATCCAATATGCTATTTAATACCCCTCTGGTCTTGAGTGTGTTTATCATTTTTTAGTATTTACTTTTGTTCTTGAGGTCACGGGAGAAATCATGTTGCAAGTAATCATGTGAACTTGACATGTGTTCAATGTTTTGGTAGTACGTATGTTGTGATTCCCTTAGTGGTGTCATGTGAACGTTGACTCCATGACAGTTCACCATATTTGGGCCTAAGGGAATGCATTGTGGAGTAGTTAGTAGATGATGGGTTGCGAGAGTGACAGAAGCTTAAACCCTAGTGTATGCGCTATTCCGTAAGGGACCGATTGGATCCAAAAGTTTAATGCTATGGTTAGAATTTATCTTAATACATTTCTCGTAGTTGCGGATGCTTGCAAGGGGGTTAATCATAAGTAGCAGGCTTGTTCAAGTAAGAACTACACCTAAGCAACAGTCCACCCACATATCAAATTATCAAAGTAGCGAACATAAATCGAATCAACATGATGAAAGTGACTAGATGAAATTCCCGTGTACCCCCAAGAACGCTTTGCTTATTATAAGAGCATGTTTTGGTTTGTCCTTTGCCTCAAAAGGATTGGGCTATCTTGCTGCACTTTTGTTACTATTATTGTTACTTATCGAACAGACTACAATTGATCCCATACACTTGCTATCGAATCATCGTTGTCATCATCACCAACAAATCTCCCATCTTGGGGAGGCAATCTCCATCAACATATTCAAAAGCACCATCTCCTCACAAACCCTAGGTCATCTCTTGTGTTCAATCTTTGTACCGGGACTATAGATTGGTGCTTGTGGGTGACTACTAGTATTGATGACATCTTGTAGTTGATTACTATATGGTTTATTTGGTGGAATATTATATGTTCAGATCCAATATGCTATTTAATACCCCTCTGGTCTTGAGTATGTTTATCATTTTTTAGTAGTTACTTTTGTTCTTGAGGTCACGGGAGAAATCATGTTGCAATTAATGATGTGAACTTTATATGTGTTTGATATTTTGATTGTATGTATGTTGTGATTCCCTTAGTGGTGTCATGTGAACATCGACTACATGACACTTCACCATATTTGGGCCTAAGGGAATGTGTCGGTGTCAAAACCGGCGGATCTCGGGTAGGGGGTCCCGAACTGTGCATCTAGGCCGGATGGTAACAAGAGGCAAGGGACATGAAGTTTTACCCAGGTTCGGGCCCTCTCGATGGAGGTAAAACCCTACGTCCTGCTTGATTAATATTGATGATATGGGTAGTACAAGAGTAGATCTACCACGAGATCGGAGAGGCTAAACTCTAGACGCTAGCCTATGGTATGATTGTTGATGTGTATGTTGTCCTACGGACTAAAACCCTCCGGTTTATATAGACACCGAAGAGGGTTAGGGTTACACAAAGTCGGTTACAATGGTAGGAGATCTTCATATCCGTATCGCCAAGCTTGCCTTCCACGCCAAGGAAAGTCCCTTCCGGACATGGGACGGAGTCTTCAATCTTGTATCTTCATAGTCCAGGAGTCCGGCTGAAGGTATAGTCCAGCTATCCGAACACCCCCTAATCCAGGACTCCCTCAGTAGCCCTTGAACCAGGCTTCAATGACGACGAGTCCGACGCGCAGATTGTCTTCGGCATTGCAAGGCAGGTTCCTCCTACAAGTACTTCATAGAAGATTTTGAACACAAAGATAGTGTCCGGCTCTGCAAAATAAGTTTCCACATATTGCCATAGAGAGAATAATATTTACACAAATCTAATCTGCTGACGTATTCCGTAGCGTGACACACCACGACCAAGCCTTTATCTGAGTCGTTTCATTATCCCACCTCAGCGCGTCATGTGAGGCGGTTTCCTTGGCACGTCTTGTTAAAGCAGAGATCGTGTCCCCTTATCCCGGGATTCTCATCAATACGGGCGTGGGTAACCCAACCGCGCCATTGATTACGGCGCTTGGAGATAAGCGAGTTTTACCAGGCTAGTGA
This sequence comes from Triticum dicoccoides, assembly GCF_002162155.2. NCBI lineage: Eukaryota > Viridiplantae > Streptophyta > Magnoliopsida > Poales > Poaceae > Triticum > Triticum dicoccoides. The sequence goes on from NC_041388.1 coordinate 535,474,473, forward strand.
GGACATGTAGTTGCGTCCACCCATATAAGGGGATAAGGATCCACCTTTTCACCTACGCCTTCTTCCTCCTTCGCCTATCCATTCTTGCGCACTCGAGCTCCAGCGCTCAAATCCGCACTCCCCACCTCAACCTTCTCCAGCCATGTCCGGAGCGGGAGGCAAGTGGAAGGTCTCCTCCATCACGGAGGGACACATCAAAAAACTGAGGAAGGCCGGATACTTGTCTAACGACATTGCGTACCGGCTTCCCGAAAAGGGGCAGCTCATCCCCACCCCTAGGCCCCATGAGAGGGTGGTGTTCCTCCCCCATTTCCTTCATGGACTGGGCTTCCCTCTTCACCCATTTGTCCGGGGGATCATGTTCTACTATGGCCTGGATTTCCATGATCTGGCCCCGAACTTTGTCCTCAACATCTCGGCGTTTATAGTCATGTGCGAGGGTTTCCTCCGCATCCGTCCCCATTTCGGCCTATGGCTCAAGACTTTCAATGTCAAGCTGAAGGTGGTGCGCGGCACAGAGGCGGAGTGCGGAGGCGCCATGGTGGGCAAGATGCCCAACGTCCTATGGCTCGAGGGCTCCTTCATGGACTCCAAACATGTCAACGTAGTCTAGGTTATGCTCATCCGCCTGATCGTGCAAACCCTGGTGGACAAGAAGCTCAAACTTGTCAACGTAGTCTAGGTTATGCTCATCCGCCTGATCCTCCCGTGTCAACAACGGGCTTTCAACATGTGGGAGTTCGACCCAGCGCGGCACCAAACGCTAAGCAGGCTCTTCGACACGACGTACGAAGATGCCTGGAAGGTGCTTCTCAAGGGCGCCGAGGCTCCCGCATCCGCTACCGAGGATCGCGGATTCAGTGTGCAGCATCATGCTCTCGCGGTAAGCTGTTTTTTCCTTTTACAGGGTATCAGTTTTTCATAGTTTGACTCCATGCGGGATCTAAGCTCCCTTACCTTTGACAGGATTGGCAGGTGACATCCGGACAGATCAACTGTCCGGCTCCTTTGCCCGAAGGCCCAGCGGACGCTCGCTTGGCGAAGCTGCTGGTCCTGGCACCCTATGTGGTGCCGGAGAAGAAGGCCACAAAAAAGGCCGCGGGGACTCGAAAGAGTGCCCGGTGCCAGGAGGTGTAGGATCCATCATCCGATGGTTCCGAGGCGCATTCCTCCCGTGAAGACGAGGAGGAAGAAGAAGAGACCTCTCCCCCTCCAGCGGCAGGCGAGAAGAAAAGGAAGGCCGCCCTCTCTAGGGAGGCCGGAGGGTCCAAGAAGGGGAAAACCCTTCCTCCGGAACACTCCACCGACGCCGACGACGGCGGAGAGGAGTGGCAGCCCAGGGCCAAGCCCCTGGCAAAATCGTAAGTATCCGGATACCAGAATAATTCATAGTATTCGTTTATTGCACAGCTTTCCCTTACGTCAAATATGTTTATGCAGCCCACCCAAAGACCGGCTCGACGCGTCGTCGAGCAGCTCACTAGACTCGTCGGATGTGAACTCGCTTCCGACGGCTTCCTCCCCCCGCCCTACGGACGACACCGAAGTGTTGTCCCAACAGGTTCCAAGCCGGGAGGAGGTGGTCCTGGAGGCGCCGCAAGGCGACCTCCCGGACTCCAGGAGTAAAGGGGATGAAACCCCCCAGGGCTCCAAGTCCGGCTCTAGGCCGGACACCGCTCCGGAACCTTCAAAGGTTCCAGAGTCCGGTAGTGGACCTCCTTCCAAGAGGAGCAAGTCCACCGTGCCGGTGGCCCCCGTCCAACCGGAGCTGCCGGACAATATGTTAGAGGCGCTCCAAGGCGCCTCCATCGACGAGGGGCACCGCACTATTATGAGTGCGGTGGTCCAGAAGGTTCAGTCTGCCAAGAGCGGACTGACTGAAGCTTGTACAGGCTTTGAGGTAACTAAAGAATGTGTAAATAATATTACCGCATAGACAGTAGCCCCTGATGCTCTGTTTGGCGTTCGGGAAGAAAAGTCGAATAGAGGATCAAATAAAATTCGCAGGAGTCTAACAAAAATGAGTCAATATGCATATGCAGGCTTCTCTGCTTGCGTCCGCCGCACTGACTGCGGAAGTGGACACGCTAAAGCAGAACCTCGAGTGGTCCGAGCAAGAGCTCGGGCATGCCAAGAAGCAGCTCGAGGACAATGAAGGTAAGAAATACCTTGTTTTTTTAAACATATATATATATATATATAAAAAGGTGCAATTGCAAAGAATGACAGGATTATCGTGGCTATTGTAGGGGCCACGTCTGAAGTGGCGACCCTTAAGCAAGCGCTGGTCGAGGCCGAGAAGAGGGCGGCCTCGGAGCGCACCGAGTGGGAGAAGTATGAGGCTGAGGTTGGCAAGGTGCGGCAAGAGCTCTAGGCTCTCATGAAAAAACATGAGAGTTTGGAGCTTGACTCAAAGACGCGAGCGTCCGAGCTCGCGGTGGCTATTGAAAATGCCAAGTCTGCCAAGGCCGAATCCCGGAAGACCCTCTAGGAGTTGGATGAGGTGAATAAGATAGAGGCGGTTAAGGCATTCTTTATGCAAAGCAAACACATAAACGTGAGTTACTTGTTACTTACCCGAATCCGGAGCTCTCCAGGAGCGTTCGCCTATCTTCCCCGGAGTGTGTCTGATGCCGCCGCATTCTATCGAGCCGAGGAGGGAAGCTCGACAGAGAAGGTGTTCTGGCTCAGTATGCCGAGGTCGGACACCCCGTGCCCCTGAGCGACCAGCAGAAGAAATTGGTCGAGCTCCACAAGGCGGCCGAACAGGCCATGAAGGGCCTCATTGTTCGGCTGTGGCCTGGAGGGGCTCTGCCTGGGAGCTATTTCGGGCTGGTGCGGCGGCTGGTGGAGGCATGTCCAAGGCTCAAAGTCATCAAGCGCTCCGTCTGCATTGAAGGTGCCCGTAGGGCCCTTGCCCGTGCTAAGGTGCACTGGGGCAAGCTGGATACTGAGAAGCTTGTGAAGGACGGGCCACCGCTGGGGAAAGAGCATCGCAAGCCCGAGAATTACTATAAGGATGTTCTGAAGGGTGCCTGCCTTGTGGCGGATGAATGTTCTAGGGATGTAATTTTTGAGTGAAACTTGCTCGTTTTGTCCTGTGCGCTGAAAACTTGTTTATATGCGCTAAGCAATGCTGTTGGAATTTAAAATATTACCTTATGTGCGGCTGTTTATCAATTCTGAGAGATTGCGAGTCGTCGGCTTCTGCCCCCGTGCCGCTAGTGCTGGGTTGTTCGGGGATAAACATGAGCGCTCTTTTTCCCATGTTTGGGTTCTTCGAGGGAGGCGCTCAGCCCAACGAACAAGGCAATCGGACTATAATGCGTGAACACTCTCACTTAGCCATAGAATTCTATAATTTTAAATTTTGGCGAAGCCCCTGGTATTCAGAAGACCGAGTTCGGGGCGCTATCCACGCCTTGGCCGCACAGAGCTGGCTCCTCGCCCTAAGCAGCATAAGTCTTTAGGGACTCGAAAACCCTCTCGAACAGCGACCAGCTCTCGCTTCATCATGACGGTCAGTTTTAGCTTTCTCTACTGAGGTGCTTAGCCCAGCTCAACTGGGGCACAATCGCAGTGGTTCTCCTAGTGCTACCTTAGCCGATATAGAGGAATGTAAGGCACCAAAACATAGGAGCCGGGCAAACCCAACTATTGACCCAAGACATGATTCGGAGCCGATGCATATAATGCTATAAGTTCGGGGTGCCGCACTTGTTAAAGTGTTCGGACTTCTCACACCATATTGAGGGGTACTAAAGCCCCTGGCATATTTGGCTGTACCAACGTGTACGGGTGCAACATGTCATTAAGGAACATATATAAAGAAAAAAGGTAATGCAAAAATAGACGAAAGTTATGCATTGTTTATTAAAAAGGGCTGCGATCAAAGCAGAACGATACAAATAATGCGATAAGTGGAAGGTTGGACTAGTTAACATGTCCATTCCAGGGGCAAGCTGCGGAATAGTATGTGGAACAGGTATACAGCTCGTGATAGAGACCACCTGGGAGTTCCGTAATGCGGCGTGGCTCGTCTGCTTCCCTGGTTCTTGCATCGTTTGTGCGGCAATTGAACTGCCGAACAGGCCTTCCGAAGGATGGAGTCCTGAAAGTAAGAGAAAATTAAAAAACCGGCAGCACCTGGTACAGTTTAAGACGTGTTTTGGGTGTGCCGTGATGGTGCCCCTCCCCCTGTACCCATGGTATCTCTAGAGCGTAGTTATGTACGGGAAGTACTGGCGTCGCCATTTTGCGAGGGTTGGGGTTGGGGCCGCCTTGCTACGCCTGCTCGGATCGTGCCAGGCGGTCTTGTTGTAGGTTACTCCAGGCGCGTTTGACGGTGTCCGGTCGTTTAGTGGCCGGACTAGAGAACTGCCTGGAGAGGCTACTTTGTACTTCCGCTGCAAGGGCCGCCATGTGCTCCTCCGTTCGGAGGGAGCGTTCAGTGTTTCCATTGACCGTAATTACTCCTCGAGGGCCTGGCATCTTGAGCTTAAGGTATGCGTAGTGCGGTATCGCATTGAACTTAGCGAATGCGGTTCGCCCGAGCAGTGCGTGATAACCACTGCGAAACGGGACTATGTCGAAGATTAACTCCTCGCTTCGGAAATTATCCGGAGATCCGAAGACCACTTCAAGTGTGATTGAGCCTATACAGTTGGCCACTACACCTGGTATTACGCCCTTAAAGGTCGTTTTGGTGGTCTTAATCCTCGAGGGATCTATGCCCATTTTCTGCACTGTATCCTAGTAAAGCAGGTTCAGGCTACTGCCGCCGTCCATAAGGACTCTAGTGAGATGAAATCCGTCAATAATTGGGTATAGAACCAATGCGGCGAATCCACCATGAAGGATGCTAGTGGGATGGTCCCTTCGATCAAAGGTGATCGGGCAGGAGGACCATGGGTTGAACTTTGGGGCGACTGGCTCTACCGCGTATACGTCCCTTAACGCGCGCTTTCGCTCCCTTTTGATTACGTCGGTTGCATATATCATGTTCACCGTCCGCACTTGTGGGGGAAAAACCTTCTGTCCGCTGTTGTTCGGCGGCCGGGGCTCCTCGTCGTCATCACTATGCAGCCCCTTGTCTTCATTTTCGGAGTTTAACTTTCCTGCCTGCTTGAACACCCAGCAATCCCTGTTGGTGTGATTGGCCGGCTTTTCGGGGGTGCCATGTATCTGGCACAAGCAGTCGAGTATTCGGTCCAAACTAGACGGGCCCCTAGGATTCCTTTTGAATGGCTTTTTCCGTTGACCGGATTTAGAGCCTCTGAATCCGGCATTAACTGCCGTATCCTCAGCATTGTCTCCGTTAATGTGGCGCTTCTGCTTGTTGCGACGCGACCTGCCACTACTGTCCCTGGTGTCCGAATTACCAGGGTTCTTGGTCATATTGTTGCTACGAGCAAGCCAGTTGTCTTCTCCCGCGCAAAAGCGGGTCATGAGTGTCGTGAGTGCTGCCATAGATTTCGGCTTTTCCTGTCCAAGCTGCCGGGCCAGCCACTCGTCACGGATATTGTGCTTGAAGGCTGCTAGGGCCTCAGCGTCCGGACAGTCGACTATTTGATTTTTCTTTGTTAGGAACCGTGTCCAGAATTGCCTGGCCGATTCCTTTGGCTGCTGAATTACGTAACTTAGGTCATCGGCGTCTGGGGGTCGCACATAAGTGCCCTGGAAATTGTCGAGGAATGCGGCTTCCAGGTCCTCCCCACAACTGATTGATCCTGTTGGCAAGCTGTTAAGCCAATGCCGAGTTGGTCCTTTAAGCTTGAGTGGGAGGTATTTGATGGCGTGGAAATCATCGCCGTGGGCCATGTGGATATGAAGGAGATAATCCTCGATCCATACCTCAGGATCTGTTGTGCCATCATATGATTCGATGTTTACGGGTTTGAAACCCTCGGGGATTTGATGATCCATTATTTCGTCTGTAAAGCATAGTGGGTGTGCGGCGCCTCTGTACTGGGCTATATCATGACGTAGCTCCAATGAGCCTTGTCTACTGTGTTCGGCCCTGCCGAATTTGTGGCCGGCGTGACGGTTACCATCTCGAGCCGTGGGGCGCCCACGCGATCCGTAGATCAATCTTGTTTGCCTTGCCTTGTCCTCCAACATGTCTCGTAAGTCCGGCGCATATTCTCGTGCCTTGGTAAGGGGTGCGGCTTGAGTGGAGGGCCGAGAGGCCTCTCAGTCGCGGCCACGAGGTGGCCGGTCGGCCGCATCAAGTGCTTCCTCCTCTAATCGAGGTAGCAACCTGTGCTTTGGGTAGCTCTTGGAGGGGCGTTCGAGTTTATGCTCTTCGGCCGCAAGGACTTCAGTCCATCTATCGACCAGCAAATCTTGATCAGCTCTAAGATGTTGCTGTTTTTTTAGGCTTCTTGTCGTGGCCATAAGCCTGCGTTGAAAAAGCTCTTGCTCGACGGGATCCTCTGGCACGACAAATTTGTCGTCGTCGAGGCTTGCCTCGTCTTCGGAGGGAGGCATATAATTATCGCCCTCGACCTCTCTGTCTGCTGCTCTCTCATGAGGGCTAGTTTCTCCATCCTCCTGTGCTAAATCTTGCTGGAGGGGGTTTTCTTTGGCGCTTTCCAGAGTATTATTATCTCCCGTGCTGGAATCACCGTATTTGTTTTGGCGGGATTTTGAGCGGCGCCGCTGACGCTGGCGCTTAGGCTGTTTCTTGGAGGGGTCATCCTCCGTTGTTCCATCGCCATCTCCCTCTTTTGGGGTGTCCACCATGTATATGTCATATGACGAGGTGGCTTTCCAGGGCCTAGTAGGCGCTGGTTCTTCATTATCTCCTTCATCGACGTCCATACTGTCGATGTCTTCGGAGTCGAAGTCGAGCATGTCGGTTAAGTCGTCGACAGTGGCTACAAAGTGGGTGGTGGGTGGGCTTTGAATTTCTTCATCGTCCGTACCCCAACCTTGCTGACCGTAGTCCGGCCAGGGCTCTCCTGATAAAGAGAGAGACTTCAGTGACTTCAGGATATCGCCGAAAGGCGAGTGCTGAAAGATGTCCACGATAGTGAACTCCATGATCGGCGCCCAATCGGATTCGATCGGCAGGGGCGCGGGGTTCGGAGTCCGGAGAGGAGTCCGGCTCCTTGGAGTCACGAGTCTCGCAGAGTACGGGGCTGGTGTTCGGCTCAATCGCCATTGGGGTTGCAGCCCCCGAGGTGGCGTCCAACCACCCATCCTCGATCGGCGCAGTTGGCTCCAAATTAAGGGTCGGAGCCGACGCGGGTGCGGCCTCCAGGGCACTGTTCGGCGGCAGAGCTAGATCATGCTCGTCGTGACAGTGCGGCGCGCTCGGCAGAGGATCGAATCCATCGAAGATCAAGTCTCCGCGGATGTCATTCATGTAGTTTAAACTTCCAAATCTGACCTGACGGCCAGGGGCGTAGCTTTCGCTCTGCTCCAGACGGCCAAGCGAATTGGCACGCAGTGCGAAGCCACCGAAGACGAAGATCTGTCCGGGGAGGAAGGTCTCACCCTGGACTGCATCGCTATTGATGATCGTAGGAGCCATCAAGCCTGACGGCGATGACACAGAGGAACTCTCAATGAAAGCACCAATGTCGGTGTCAAAACCGGCGGATCTCGGGTAGGGGGTCCCGAACTGTGCGTCTAGGCCGGATGGTAACAGGAGGCAAGGGACACGAAGTTTTACCCAGGTTCGGGCCCTCTCGATGGAGGTAAAACCCTACGTCCTGCTTGATTAATATTGATGATATGGGTAGTACAAGAGTAGATCTACCACGAGATTGGAGAGGCTAAACCCTAGAAGCTAGCCTATGGTATGATTGTTGATGTGTATGTTGTCCTACGGACTAAAACCCTCCGGTTTATATAGACACCGGAGAGGGTTAGGGTTACACAAAGTCGGTTACAATGGTAGGAGATCTTCATATCCGTATCGCAAGCTTTCCTTCCACGCCAAGGAAAGTCCCTTCCGGACATGGAACGGAATCTTCAATCTTGTATCTTCATAGTCCGGCTACCCGAACACCCCCTAATCCAGGACTCCCTCAGAATGCATTGTGGAGTAGTCAGTAGATGATTGGTTGCGAGACTGACAGAAGCTTAAACCCTAGTGTATGCGCTATTCTGTAAGGGACCGATTGGATCCAAAAGTTTAATGCTATGGTTAGAATTTATTCTTAATACTTTTTTCGTAGTTGTGGATGCTTGCGAGGGGGTTAATCATAAGTAGGAGGTTTGTTCAGGTAAGAACAACACCTAAGCACCGGTCCACCCATATATCAAATTATCAAAGTAGCGAACACAAATCGAATCAACATGATGAAAGTGACTAGATGAAATTCCTGTGTACCCTCAAGAACACTTTGCTTATTATAAGAGACCGTTTTTGTCTGTCCTTTGCCTCAAAAGGATTGGGCTATCTTGCTACACTTTTTTTACTATTATTGTTACTTGCTCGTTACAAATTATCTTGCTATCAAACTACTCGGTTACTTACAATTTTAGCACTTGCACACATTACCTTGCTGAAAACCACTTGTCATTTCCTTTTGCTCCTCATTGGGTTCGACATTATTACTTATTGAAAAGGCTACAATTGATCCCATACACTTGTGGGTCATCATCTATGGTCAGGAAACCTTAACCATCTTTGATCAAGGAGCTAGTCTAGTAGAGGCTCACTAGGGACATGATGTTTGTTTATGTATCCACACATGTATTTAGGTTTCCTATTAATAAAATTCTAGCATGAATAATAAACCTTTATCATGAATAAGGAAATATGAAATAGAAACTTTATTATTGCCTCTAAGGCATATTTCCTTCACGAACCAAATCCCACACCATTGTCTGTCTTTCATTGCAGCAATTTCAGTGTGGTACCGAGCTTTGTGTTGTCACTTCACAATTTGGGTACAAACCTTTTTTGTGATCCTCTAACATGCGATGGAACTTCAACTTCTCCATTTCACTTTCACATTCTCTCTATGCATCAACATTGGCCCGGCGAAGATCATCATCGGGCACATCTGGTGCCTCTTGATCTTCAGTGTCCCCCGTTGCATTATCACTGTATTCAGGGAACATAGGATAGTTGACATCATCCTCTTCTTCTTCATTGTCTTCCATCATAACCCCTCTTTCTCCATGCTTGGTCCAAACATTATAGTGTGGCATGAAACCCTTCTCAAGCAGGTGCAAGTGAAGGGTTTTCGAGTCAGAGTGATCCTTCATAATCCCACGGACAATACATGCACAATACATAAAACCATTCCGCTAGTTTGCCTAAGCCACCTCGAGAAAATTATGCAGGCCCTCAATGTTGTCGGAGGTGCGTCGGTCATCGTACATCTATTGTTGGTTCATCTACATGCATTATATAATTAAGTATATCAAAAACCATTATAGAACATAATGAATAAAGAAGTGACCAAATTAATACAAGTTCATCATCACATTAAAACCAAAGCACAATAGTGATCAAATATTATTACTAAAAAAATAAATACATATAGTTCATACAAGTTCATCATCATCAGAAATTTGTGGATTGTTTAAGCTTGCAGGTTTACCCGGAGATGAACTTAAGAAGAAGATTTTCCCTTTATATTTGAAGGGAGAAGCATTTGCATGGTATAGGCTATCTGATGATATTGGATCTTGGAATTGGATCACGGAATTGGACTCGATTGAAATTAGAGTTTCACCAAAAATATATCGTACGCATCTAGTTCATCATGATAGGAATTATATATATAAATTTTGGCCTCGTGAGGTAGAATGTATCGCTCTAGCCTGGGGGAGGCTTAAGTAAATGTTATATTCATGCCCCAATCATGAGCTCTCAAGAGAAATTATTATTCAGAACTTCTATGCCCGGATTTCTCACAATGATCAATCCATGCTCGATACTTCTTGTACTGGTTCATTTATGAAGAAGACTACTGAATTCCCGTTGGATCTTTTAGAAAGAATTAAACGTAACTCTGAAGATTGGGAACTCAATGAAGGTAAAGAGTCAGGTATTAAGCTTAAGTATGATTATGTTAAATCTTTTATGAATACCGATGCTTTTCAAAAGTTTAGCACTAAATATGGACTTGACTCTAATATAGTAGCCTTCTTTTGCGAATCATTTGCTACTCATGTTGATCTCCCTAAGGGGAATTGGTTTGAATATCACCCACCTATTAAAGAAGAAATTAAAGAACCGGTACTAGCTAAAGAGCAAACTATTATTTATGATGTTGATCCAGTTGTTCCTACTGCTTATATTGGAAAACCACCTTTCCCTGTTAGGATCAAGGAACATGCTAAAGTTTCAACTGTGGTCAACAAAAGTTATATTAGAACACCTAAACCTGAGGAACAAATCAAAGAAGAACCTAGTGTTGCTATGGTTAAGGATCTCCTGGAAGAAAATATAGATGGGCATGTTATTTACTTCTGTGAAGAAGGTGCTAGAATTGCCAAACCCAATAAAACGGATAAACATAGACCTGTTGCTGGCATGCCCATTGTCTCAGTTAGAATAGGATATCACTGTTATCATGGTTTATGCGACATAGGTGCTAGCGTGAGTGCTATTCCCTTTTGCTTATATCAAGCAATTATGAATGACATAGCACCCGCAGAGATAGAAGACATAGATGTTATTATTAAACTTGCTAATAGAGATACTATATCACCAATTGGGATTGTTAGAGATGTTGAAGTCTTGTGTGGGAAAATAAAATACCCTGCTGATTTTCTTGTTCTTGGTTCCCCAGAAGATGATTTTTGTCCCATTATCTTTGGTAGACCATTCTTGAACACCGTTAATGCTAAAATAGATTGTGAGAAACAAACTGTCAGTGTCAGCTTTGGTGATGAGTCTCATGAGTTTAATTTTTTCCAAGTTTAGTAGAAAGTTTCATGAAAAAGAATTGCCTAGTAAGGATGAAATACTTGGTCTTGCTTCTATTATTGTGCCTCCTACTGATCCTCTAGAACAATATCTGCTAAACCATTAAAATGATATACATATGCATGAAAGAAATGAAATAGATAAGATTTTCTTTGATCAACATCCTCAGCTTAAACACAATTTTCCTATTGAAACTCTAGGAGGTCCTCCTCCACCTAAGGGTGATCCTGTGTTTGAACTAAAACAATTGCCAGACACTTTGAAATATGCTTATCTTGATGAGAAGAAGATATATCTTGTTATTATTAGTGCTAACCTTTCAGAACATGAAGAAGAAAGATTATTGAAAGTTCTAAGGAAGCACTGAGCTTCTATTGGATATACTCTTGATGATTTAAAGGGCATTAGTCCCACTCTATGTCAGCACAAGATTAATATGGAACCTGATGCTAAACCCGTTGTTGATCACCAATGTCGGTTAAATCCGAAGATGAAGGAAGTGGTAAGAACGGAAATATTAAAACTTCTGTAAGCAGGTATAATCTATCATATAGCTGATAGTAGATGGGTAAGTCCTATTCATTGTATCCCTAAGAAAGGAGGTATTACTATTGTTCCTAATGATAAGAATGAACTTATTCCACAAAGAATTGTTACAGGCTATAGAATGGTAGTTGATTTTAGAAAATTAAACAAAGCAACTAGAAAAGATCTTTACCCTCTGCCTTTTATCGATCAAATCCTAGAAAGATTATCTAAGCACAAACATTTTTGCTTCCTTGATGGATATTATGGTTTTTCACAAATATCTGTTTCTCAACCTGATCAAGAAAAGACCACTTTCACTTGCCCATTTGGAACTTATGCTTATAGACATATGCCTTTTGGTTTATGCAATCCATTTGCTACCTTTCAAAGATGTATGACTGCTATATTCTCTGACTCTTGTGAAAAGATTTTTGAGGTTTTCCTGGATGACTTTTCTGTTTATGGGAAGTCTTTTGATGATTGTTTAAGCAATCTTCATTGAGTTTTGCAGAGATGCGAGCAAACAAATCTTGTCTTGAATTGGGAGAAGTGCCACTTTATGGTTAATGAAGGTATTGTTTTTGGCCATTAAATTTCTGAAAGAGGTATTGAAGTGGACAAAGCTAAGGTTGATGCAATTGAGAAAATGCCATGTCCTAAAGATATCAAAGGTATCTGTAGTTTCTTAGGTCATGCTGCTTTCTATAGGAGATTTATCAAAGGCTTTTCTAAAATTTCTAGGCCTCTTACAAATCTTTTGCAAAAACACCCAAGAAAGCCTTAATTTCTGCACCTATTGTTCAACCACCTGACTGAAACTTGCCTTTTGAAAGTATGTGTGATGCTAGTGATTATGATGTTGGTGTTGTTCTAGGACAAAGAGTTGATAAGAAACTAAATGTTATTCATTATGCTAGTAAAACTCTAGACATTGCACAAAGAAATTATGCTACTACTGAAAAAGAATTTCTAGCAGTGGTGTTCGCCTGTGATAAATTTAGATCTTACATTGTTGATTCAAAAGTAATTGTTCACACCGACCATGCTGCTACTAAATATCTTATGGAAAAGAAAGATGCTAAACCTAGACTAATTTGATGGGTTCCCTTGCTACAAGAATTTGATTTGCATATCACTGATAGAAAAGGATCAGAGAACCCCGTAGCTGATAACTTGTCTAGGCTTCAAAATTTTCTTGATGGCCCACTACCTATTGATGATAGTTTTCCTGATGAGCAGTTAGCTGCAATAAATGTTTCTCATAGTACTCCTTGGTATGCTGACTATGCTAATTATGTCGTTGCTAAATATTTACCACCTAGCTTTACATACCACCAAAAGAAAAAATTCGTCTATGATTTAAGACATTGCTTTTGGGATGACCCACATCTCTATAAAGGAGTAGATGGTATTATTAGACGTTGTGTACCTGAGCATGAACAGGGACAAATCCTACGGAAGTGTCACTCTAAAGCTTATGGAGGACATCATGCGGGAGACAGAACTACTCACGAGGTATTGCAATCTGGGTTTTATTGGCCTACTCTCTTCAAGGATGCTCATAAGTTTGTCTTATCTTGTCATGAATGCCAAAGAATAGGTAATATCAGTAAGCATCAAGAAATGCCTATGAATTATTCACTTGCTATTGAACTGTTTTACGTTTGGGATTTGATTACATGGGACCTTTTCCTTCCTGTAATGGGTATACACATATTTTGGTTGCTGCTGATTATGTTACTAAGTGGGTAGAAGCTATTCCAACTAGTAGTGTTGATCACAACACCTCTATGAAAATGCTTAAGTAAGTTATTTTCCCAAGGTTTGGAGTCCCTAGACATTTAAAGATTGATCATGGTTCACACTTTATTCATAGTGCTTTCCATAAAATGCTTGCCAAGTATGATGTTAACCATAGAGTTGCATCACCCTATCATACTCAGTGTAGTGGACAAGTTGAACTTAGCAATAGAAAAATAAAATTAATTTTGCAAAAGACGGTTAATAGGTCCCGGAAGAATTGGTCTAAGAAATTAGATGATGTACTTTGGGCTTATAGAACGACATATAAAAATCCTATGGGTATGTCTCCTTATAAAATGGTTTATGTAAAAGCTTGTCATTTGCCTCTTCAGTTAGAAGATAAAGCATATTGGGAAATCAAAGAACTCAACTATGATTTCAAACTTGCCGGTGAAAAGAGGTTATTTGATATTAGCTCATTAGATGAATGGAGAACTCAAGCTTATGAAAATGCCCAGTTATTTAAAGAAAGGGTTAAAAGATGGCATGATAAAAGAATCCAAAAGCGTGAGTTCAAAGTTGGAGAATATGTCCTTTTGTACAACTCTTGTTTCATATTCTTTATAGGAAAACTCCTCTCCAAATGGGAAGGACCCTATGTTATCGAGGAGGTTTATCGGTCTGGAGGTATCAAAATAAATAATACCAAAGGTACTAACCCGAAGGTTGTTAATGGGCAATGAATAAAACATTATATCTCAAGTATGACCATTAATGTTGAGAGTAATATTATCCAAACTATGACATCGGAAGAACACATAAAAGAGACCTTCCGGGACAATCTGGAATCATGAAAAAGAGGAGGTACGTGATACGATAAGTAAACGGACTCCGAAAATCCACAAAAATATTTGTTGTCTGTTTTGTAAAATAAGAAACAACCAAGAAGGTCACCCTGGTGGGCACAAGACACCAGTGTGCTCCCAGGTGGGTTGTGCCCACCTGGGGTACCTTCCGGACTCCGATTTTCTTCCGTTTGCTTGTTTCCCAACATAAAAAATCTTTATATACCCCCGGAGCCTATTGACCACCATATCAACTGGCAACTGGCAGCCAAACTTCCTCCAAAGAAAGATCTATGGTCTCCAAAACCAAGTCTTTGAATATGAGGCAAGGTTTAAAGGTATGAGTTTGGCTGCCAGTTGCAGGACCAGTGAGTCTCATTCTTCCTATTACGATGGTGGACCTCTGCCATGGAAACTCGAGGATAAGATCGCCTCTACTTCATCACCACCACCTTCTTCAGCACCAAAAGAAAATTGAGTATCGGGTATGGGCACTCCCCTTGGCTTATGCCAAGCTTGGGGGAGGTGCCCGGCATCCTATCACCTCCACTATCTTTTGCCTTTACTTATCTTAGTTCGGTACATAGTTATCTTTTGCTTTAGATGAATAAAAGTTTAGTTCAATTCTTTCTTTTTGAGAGTTTGCTTAGTGATCTATCCTTGTAATCATGTGCAAGATATATAATAAAGTTTAGTTTGAGTTTTGCTTTCTTTACTTTCATGTTCAATAATAGGAATGGAAATAAATGAAAAAGATCATATGCTAATATTATGGTAGGTGATGACACCACATAAGGAAAAGTATAAGTAGGAAATGTTATTAGAGATTGACAAACATATCATTGGTCAATGATGCAATTGGTGAAAGAATTAATAAGGGAAGGGAAGATTCACATGCAAATACACTATCCTGGAAATCTTTTGTGATTGTGAGCCCCCTCCAAAAATATTATATGCCAAAATTGTTGACGTTGGACAAGGAAGACAACTTAATGATTTATGTTTGTTCATATTCACACAAAAGTTATATTGTCATAGATCCTTCAACATGTGGTGCTTTCACCCCATCTTTGCTAGCCAAAAATTCCGCACCAAGTAGAGATACTACTTGTGCATCCAAAAACCCTTAAACCCAAATCTTATTTTCAAGAGTCCACCATACCTACCTAGTGATTGAGTAAGATCCTTCAAGTAAGTTCTCATCGGTGCAATAAGGCAATAAAAATTGCTTCTAAAAATTTAAGATCATTTAGTGTAAGAGAAAATTGAGTGTTGTATGAACTTGTGATAGCAAAGAATAAAAGCGACAGACTGCATAATAAAGGTTGCTATCATAAGGGGCACTATGACGTGACGTTCGTTTGCACTAAGGGGTTGAGCATACAAACAAATAAGTGCATGGCAACCTCTGCTTCCCTTTGCGAAGGGCCTATCTTTTACTTTTATATATTTACTTTTATGCAAGAGTCAAAGTTTTTCTCTTTATTCCTTTTTATTTTTGTCCTTTGGCAAGCATCATGTGGTGAGTAAAGATCTAGGCACATATGTCTAGTTGAATATGGGTAGCATGCATTATTATGCTTGACATCACCCTTGAGGTGAATACATTGGGAGGCGAAACTATAAGCCCCTATCTTTCTATGTGTCCGGTCGGAACGTTGTGCTCATGTGTATGCGGTGAGTGTTAGCAATCATAGAAGACTATATGATGGTTGAGTATGTGGACTTGCCTAAAGGCTCCGATACGTGACCCTTCCTGAAAAGATTGATGAATTGTAGTTGCAAAGTTGACTGAGAACATGGTTTGTTGGTTTCCAATAGAGTTTATGCTTTATACTTCAATAGTGTGATGAATTGTTACTTATTCATGAGAAGTCTATGATAAAAGTTCTATGATAAAGGTTTTATGTTAAAGTTTCTTACTGTTACAATAATTCACATGATGCTTCTATGTCCATATTTTGTTCTTGACACCTCTTTCCCTAAGCACGTGCATATGTTTTTCGATTTTGGTTTTCGCTTGACAACAAGCTAGTTCTAAGCTTGGGGGAGTTGATACGTCCATTTTGCGTCATATTTACCTACTGTTATTTATAATGTTTTCATGCATAATCATGCTTTTGGACTAATTCTAATGTCTTTTCTCTCACAATATGCAAGGTACACACAAAGAGGGAGAATACCGGCACCTGGAAATCTGGACCTAAAAAAGCTACGTCAGGCTACGTATTCTGCACAACGTCAAATGAGCTGAAACTTTACAGTGATTTTTTATGGAATATATAATAAATATTGGAGCCAATAAGTACCAAAGGGGTCCCACTAGGTGGGCACAACCCACCTGGGTGCCAGGGAGGCCAGGAGCACCCTGGTGGGTTGTGCCCTCCTCGGCCGACCTCCGGTGCCCATCTTCTGGTATATAAGTCGTTTTGACCTAGAAAAAATAAGGAGAGGACTTTCGGGACAGAGCGCCACCATCTCGAGGCGGAACTTGGGCAGGAGCACTTTTGCCCTCCGGTGGAGTGATTCCACCGGGGGAACTTCCCTCCCGGAGGGGGAAATCATCATCGTCATCATCACCAACAACTCTCCCATCTTGGGGAGGGCAATCTACATCAACATATTCAACAACGCCATCTCCTCCCAAACCCTAGTTCATCTCTTGTGTTTAATCTTTGTACCGGGACTATAGATTGGTGCTTGTGGGTGACTAGTAGTATTGATGACATCTTGTAGTTGATTACTATATGGTTTATTTGGTGGAAGATTATATATTCAGATCCAATATGCTATTTAATACCGCTCTGATCTTGATCATGTTTATCATTTGTGAGTAGTTACTTTTGTTCTTGAGGTCACGGGAGAAATCATGTTGCAAGTAATGATGTGAACTTGATATGTGTTTGATATTTTGATTGTATGTATGTTGTGATTCCCTTAGTGGTTTCATGTGAACGTCGACTACATGACACTTCACCATATTTGGGCCTAAGGGAATGCATTGTGGAGTAGTTAGTAGATGATTGGTTGCGAGAGTGACAGAAGCTTAAACCCTAGTTTATGCACTATTCTGTAAGGGACCGATTGGATCCAAAAGTTTAATGCTATGGTTAGAATTTATTCTTAACACTTTTCTCGTAGTTGC
>NC_041388.1:535491968-535546302 GCF_002162155.2 Triticum dicoccoides
AATCATAAGTACGAGTTTTGTTCGGGTAAGAACAACACCTAAGCACCGGTCCACCCACATATCAAATTTTCAAAGTAGCGAACACAAGTCGAATCAACATGATGAAAGTGCTAGATGAAATTCCTGTGTACCCTGTGGGTCATCATCTATGGTTAGGAAACCTTAACCATCTTTGATCAACGAGCTAGTCTAGTAGAGGCTCACTAGGGACACGATATTTGTTTATGTATCCACACATGTATTTAAGTTTCCTATCAATACAATTCTAGCTTGAATAATAAACCTTTATCATGAATAAGGAAATATAAAATAACAACTTTATTATTGCCTCTAGGGCATATTTCCTTCACGAACCAAATCCCTTGTTAGATACACCATTGTCTGCCTTCCACTGCAGCAATTTTAGTGTGGTACTGAGCTTTGTGTTGTCATATTCGCAATTTGGGTACAACCCTTTTTGTGATCCTCTAACATGCAATCGAACTTCAACTTCTCCCTTTCACTTTCGCATTCACTCTGTGCATCAACAATGGCTTGGCGAAAATCATCATCAGGCACATCTGGTGCCTCTTGATCTTCAGTGTCCCCCGTTACATTACCACCATATTCAGGGAACATAGGATAGTTGACATCATCCTCTTCTTCTTCATTGTCTTCCATCATAACCCCTCTTTCTCCGTGCTTGGTCCAAACATTATAGTGTGGCATGAAACCCTTCTCAAGCAGGTGCAAGTGAAGGGTTTTCGAGTCAGAGTAATCCTTCGTAATCCCACAGACAATACATGGAAAATACATAAAACCATTCTACTTGTTTGCCTTAGCTACATCGATAAAATTATGTAGACCCTCAATGTAGTCGGAGGTGCGTCGATCACCGTACATATATTGTCGGTTCATCTGCATGCATTATATAATAAAGTATATCAAAAATCATTATAGAACATCATGCATAGAGAAGTGACCAAATTAATACAAGTTCAGCATAACATGAAAACCAAAGCACAATAGTGATCAAATATTATTACTAAAAAATAAATACATAAAGTTCATACATAGTTCTCATAGAACAACATACAACTCTCTAGAGCATCTAATTAAAACATACATTGAAACTAACATACAACTTTGTAAAACATTTAAATGAAACAACAAATGCGATCATAATCGCAACTAAGGTAACAACTGATCCAACAGCATAATGATACCAAGCCTCTGTCAGATTCAGGCCTCCGCGGACCCATGAGAGGTTCGAACATGGGGGTGTGTACAAAGAACTCCTTATTCCCAACCAGTCGGCCCAACGATTCCACAGCCTAGCTTGATGAACCCGAGGGACAAGTGTTGGGTAACGCAGTATTTCAAAAAAATTCCTACGATCACGCAAGATCTATCTAGGTGATGCATAGCAACGAGAGGGGAAGATTATGTCTACATACCGTCGTAGACTGAAAGCGGAGGCGTTATGGAACGCGGTTGATGTAGTCGAACGTCTTCGCGATCCAACCGATCAAGTACCGAACGCACGGCACCTCCGTGATCTGCACACGTTCAGCTCGGTGACGTCCCTCGTACTCTTGATCCAGCTGAGGCCAAGGGAGAGTTTCGTCAGCAGGACGGCGTGATGACGGTGATGATGAAGTTACCGACGCAGGGCTTCGCCTAAGCACTACAACGATATGACCGAGGTGGAATTCTGTGCAGGGGGAACCGCACATGGCCAAACAATCAACTTCTGTGTCTATGGGGTGCCCCCTCCCCCGTATATAAAGGCGTGGAGGAGGGGAGGGCCGGCCCTTATAGGGCGCGCCCAAGGGGGG
Source organism: Triticum dicoccoides (assembly GCF_002162155.2). Taxonomy (NCBI): domain Eukaryota; kingdom Viridiplantae; phylum Streptophyta; class Magnoliopsida; order Poales; family Poaceae; genus Triticum; species Triticum dicoccoides. The sequence goes on from NC_041388.1 coordinate 535,493,786, forward strand.
GAGTCCTACTCCTACTAGGAGTAGGTTTCCCCCCTTCCAAGTAGGAGTAGGAGAAGAAGGAAGAGGGAGAGTGAGGGAAGGAAGGAAAGGCCCCCCCCCCACCCAATTCAGATTAGGCTTGGGGGGCGCCCTCCACCCGGCGCCTCCTCCTCTCTCCCACTAAGGCCCAATAAGGCCCAGTGACTCCCTAGGGGTTCCGGTAACCCCCCGGTACTCTGGTAAATGTCCGAACACATCCGGAACCATTCCGATGTCCAAACATAGCCTTCCAATATATCAATATTTATGTCTCTACCATTTCGAGACTCCTCGTCATGTCTGTGATCACATCCAAGACTCCGAACTACCTTCGGTACATCAAAACACAGAAACTCATAATACCGATCGTCATCGAACATTAAGCGTGCGGACCCTACGGGTTCGAGAACTATGTAGACATGACCGAGACTCATCTCCGGTCAATAACCAATAGCGGAACCTGGATGCTCATATTGGTTCCTACATATTCTACAAAGATCTTTATCGGTCAAACCGCATAACAACATATGTTGTTCCATTTGTCATCGGTATGTTACTTGCCCGAGATTCGATCGTGGGTATCTCAATACCTAGTACAATCTCGTTACCGGCAAGTCATTTTACTCGGCCTAATGCAACACAACTAACTCATTAGTCACATTGCTTGCAAGGCTTACAGTGATGTGCATTACCGAGAGGGCCCGGAGATACCTCTCCGACAATCGGAGTGACAAATCCTAATCTTTTTCTATGCCAACTCAACAAACACCATCGGAGATACCTTTAGATTATCTTTATAGTCACCCAGTTACGTTGTGACGTTTGATAGCACACTAAGTGTTCCTCCGGTATTCGGGAGTTGCATAATCTCATAGACATAGGAACATGTATAAGTCATGGAGAAAGCAACAGCAATAAACTAAACGATCATAGTGCTAAGCTAACGGATGGGTCAGGTCAATTACATCATTCTCTAATGATGTGATCCCGTTCATCAAATGAAAACTAATGTCTATGGTTAGGAAACTTAACCATCTTTGGTTAACGAGCTAGTCAAGTAGAGGCATAGTAGTGACACTCTGTTTGTCTATGTATTCACACATGTACTAAGTTTTCGGTTAATACAATTCTAGCATGAATAATAAACAGTTATCATGATATAAGGAAATATAAATAACAAATTCATTATTGCCTCTAGGGCATATTTCCTTCAGTCTCCCGCTTGCACTAGAGTCAATAATCTAGATTACACAGTAATGATTTTAGCACCCATGGAGTCTTGGTGCTGATCATGTTTTGCTCGTGAGAGAGGCTTAGTCAACGGGTCTGCAATATTCAGATCCGTATGTATCATGCAAATTTCTATGTCTCCCTCCTTGACTTAATCGTGAATGGAATTGAAGCGTCTCTTGATGTGCTTGCTTCTCTTGTGAAATCTGGATTCCTTTGCCAAGGCAATTGCACCAGTATTGTCACAAAAGATTTTCAACTTGATGCACTAGGTATGACACCTAGATTGGATATGAACTCCTTCATCCATACTCCTTCATTTGCTGCTTCCGAAGCAGCTATGTACTCCGCTTCACACGTAGATCCCGCCACAATGCTCTGCTTGGAACTGCACCAACTGATAGCTCCACCATTCAATAAAAATACGTATCCGGTTTGTGACTTAGAGTCATCCGGATCTATGTCAAAGCTTGCATCGACGTAACCGTTTATGACGAGATCTTTGTCACCTCCATAAACGAGAAACAAATCCTTAGTCCTTTTCAGGTATTTCAGGATGTTCTTGACCGATGTCCATTGATCCACTCCTGGATTACTTTGGTACCTCCCTGCTAAACTAATAGCAAGGCACACATCAGGTCTGGTACACAGCATTGCATACATGATAGAACCTATGGCTGAAGCATAGGGAATGAATTTCATTTTCTCTCTATCTTCTGTAGTGGTCGGGCATTGAGTCTGACTCAACTTCACACCTTGTAACACAGGCAAGAACCCTTTCTTTGCTTGATCTATTTTGAACTTCTTCAACACTTTATCAAGGTATGTGCTTTGTGAAAGTCCAATTAAGTGTCTTGATCTATCTCTACAGATCTTGATGCCCAATATCTAAGCAGCTTCACCGAGGTCTTTCATTGAAAAATTCTGATGTCTACTACACAACCTTCTTCTTGTAGACGTTGTTGGGCCTCCAAGTGCAGAGGTTTGTAGGACAGTAGCAAATTTCCCTCAAGTGGATGACCTAAGGTTTATCAATCCGTAGGAGGCGTAGGATGAAGATGGTCTCTCTCAGGCAACCCTGCAACCAAATAACAAAGAGTCTCTTGTGTCCCCAACACACCCAATACAATGGTACATTGTATAGGTGCACTAGTTCGGCGAAGAGATGGTGATACAAGTGGTATATGGATAATAGATAATGGTTTTTGTAATCTGAAAATATAAAAACAGCAAGGTAACTAATGATAAAAGTGAGCACAAACGGTATTGCAATGCGTTGAAACAAGGCCTAGGGTTCATAATTTCACTAGTACAAGTCCTCTCAACAATAATAACATAATTGGATCATATAACTATCCCTCAACATGCAACAAAGAGTCACTCCAAAGTCACTAATAGCGGAGAACGAACGAAGAGATTATGGTAGGGTACAAAACCACCTCAAAGTTATTCTTTCCAATCAATCCGTTGGGCTATTCCTATAAGTGTCACAAACAGCCCTAGAGTTCGTACTAGAATAACACCTTAAGACACAAATCAACCAAAACCCTAATGTCACCTAGATACTCCAATGTCACCTCAAGTATCCGTGGGTATGATTATACGATATGCATCACACAATCTCAGATTCATCTATTCAACCAACACATAGAACCTCAAAGAGTGCCCCAAAGTTTCTACCGGAGAATCACGACGAAAACGTGTGCCAACCGCTATGCATAGGTTCATGGGCGAAACCCGCAAGTTGATCACCAAAACATACATCAAGTGAATCACGTGGTATCCCATTGTCACCACAGATACGCACGGCAAGACATACATCAAGTGTTCTCAAATATTTAAAGACTCAATCCGATAAGATAACTTCAAAAGGAAAACTCAATCCATTACAAGAGAGTAGAGGGGGAAGAAACATCATAGGATCCAAATGTAATAGCAAAGCTCATGATACATCAAGATCGTATCACCTCAAGAACACGAGAGAGAGAGAGAGAGAGAGAGAGAGATCAAACACATAGCTACTGGTACATACCCTCATCCCCGAGGGAGAACTACTCCCTCCTCGTCATGGACACCGGAGAGGGATTGCCCCCTCCGGCAGGGTGCCGGAACGGGTCTAGATTGGTTTTCGGTGGCTATGGAGGCTTCCGGCGGTGGAACTCCCGATCTATTGTGCTCCCCGATCGTTTTAGGGTATATGGAGATATATAGGAGGAAGAAGTACGTTAGGGGAGCCACGAGGGGCCCACGAGGGTGGAGGGCGCCCCCCTGCCTCGTGGCTTCCTGGTTGCTTCCCTTACGTGGATTCCAAGTCTCCCGGGTTGCTTTCCTTCCAAAAATAAGTTCCGTGGAGTTTTAGGTCAATTGGACTCCGTTTGATTTTCCTTTTCTATGATACTCTAAAACAAGGAAAAAACAGAAACTGGCACTAGGCTCTGGGTTAATAGGTTAGTCCCAAAAATCATATAAAATAGCATATAAATGCATATAAAACATCCAAGGTTGATAATATAATAGCATGGAACAATCAAAAATTATAGATACGTTGGAGACGTATCAGCATCCCCAAGCTTAATTCCTGCTCGTCCTCGAGTAGGTAAATGATAGAAACAGAATTTTTGATGTGGAATGCTACCTGACATATTCATCATGTATTTCTCTTTATTGTAGAAAGAATATTCAGATCCATAAGATTGAAGACAAAAGTTTAATATTGACATAAAGATAATAATAATTCAAGCATACTAACAAAGCAATCATGTCTTCTCAAAATAACATGGCCAAAGAAAGCTATCCCTACAAAATCATATAGTCTGGCTATGTTCCATCTTCACCACACAAAGTATTTAAATCATGCACAACCCCGATGACAAGCCAAGCAATTGTTTCATACTTTTGATGTTCTCAAACCTTTTCAATCTTCACGCAATACATGAGCGTGAGCCATGGATATAGCACTATAGGTGGAATAGAAAGGTGGTTGTGGAGAAGAAAAAAAGTAGAAGATAGTCTCACATCAACTAGGCGTAACAACGGGCTATGGAGATGCCCATTAATAGATATCAATGTGAGTGAGTAGGGATTGCCATGCAACGGATGCACTAGAGCTATAAATGTGTGAAAGCTCAACAAAAGAAACTAGTGGGTGTGCATCCAACTCGCTTCCTCACGAAGACCTAGGGCATTTTGAGGAAGCCCATAATTGGAATATACAAGCCAAGTTCTATAATGAAAGATTCCCACTAGTATATGAAAGTGACAACATAGGAGACTCTCTCTCATGAAGATCATGGTGCTACTTCGTAGAACAAGTGTGGTAAAAGGATAGTAGCATTTCCCCTTCTCTCTTTTTCTCTCATTTTTTATTTTTTTTATTTGGGCCTTCTCTTTTTTTTATGGCCTCTTTTTTATATTTAGTACGGAGTCTCATCCCGACTTGTGGGGGAATCATAGTCTCCATCATCCTTTCCTCACTGGGACAATGCTCTAATAATGATGATCATCACACTTTTATTTTCTTACAACTCAAGATTTACAACTCGATACTTAGGACAAGATATGACTCTATATGAATGCCTCCGGCGGTGTACCAGGATGTGCAATGACTCATGAGTAACATGTATGAAAGAATTATGAACGGTGGCTTTGCCACAAATATGATGTCAACTACATGATAATGCAAAGCAATATGACAATGATGAAGCGTGTCATAGGAAACTGAATGGTGGAAAGTTGCATGGAAATATATCTCAGAATGGCTATGGAAATGCCATAATAGGTAGGTATGGTGGCTGTTTTGAGGAAGGTATATGGTGGGTGTATGATACCGGCAAAAGGTGTGTGGTATTAGAGAGGCTAGCAATCGTGGAAGGGTGAGAGTGCGTATAATCCATGGACTCAACATTAGTCATAAAGAACTCACATACTTATTGCAAAAATTTATTAGTTATTGAAACAAAGTACTACACGTGCTCCTAGGGGGATAGATTGGTAGGAAAAGACCATCGGTCGTCCCCGACCGCCACTCATAAGGAAGACAATCAAGAAATAAATCATGCTCTGACTTCATCACATAACGGTTCACCATACGTGCATGCTACGGGAATCACAAACTTTAACAGAAGTATCTCTCAAATTCACAACTACTCACTAGCATGACTCTAATATTACCATCTCCATATCTCAAAACAATCATCAAGTATCAAACTTCTCATAGTATTCAATGCACTTTATATGAAAGTTTTTATTATATCCCTCTTGGATGCTCATCATATTAGGACTAATTTCATAAACAAAGCAAACTACCATGCTGTTCTAAAGACTCTGAAAATGATATAAGTGAAGCATGAGAGTTCATCTATTTTCTATAAAATAAAACCACCACCGTGCTCTAAAAGGATATAAGTGAAGCACTAGAGCAACGACAAACTATTCCGAAAGATATAAGTGAAGATCAATGAGTAGTGGAATAATTATGCAACTACGTGAAGACTCTCTAACATTTAATAATTTCAGATCTTGGTATTTTATTAATACAGCAAGCAAAACTAAATAAAATAAAATGACGCTCCAAGCAAAACACATATCATGTGGCGAATAAAAATATAGCTCCAAGTAAAGTTACCGATGAACGAAGACGAAAGAGGGGATGCCTTCCGGGGCATCCCCAAGATTAGACTTTTGGTTGTCCTTGAATATTACCTTGGGGTGCCGTGGGCATCCCCAAGCTTAGGCTCTTTCCACTCCTTATTCCATAGTCCATCGAATCTTTACCCAAAACTTGAAAACTTCACAACACAAAACTTAACAGAAAACAGGTAAGCTCTGTTAGCGAAAGAAAACAAAACACCACTTCAAGGTACTGTAATGAACTAATTATTTATTTATATTGGTGTTAAACCTACTGTATTCCAAGTTCTCTATGGTTTATAAACTCTTTTACTAGCCATAGATTCATCAAAATAAGCAAACAACACATAGAAAACAGAATCTGTCAAAAACAGAACTGTCTGTAGTAATCTGTAACTAACGCGAACTTCTGGAACCCCAAAAATTCTAAAATAAATTGATGGACGTGAGGAATTTATCTATTAATCATCTTCAAAAATAATTAACTAAATAGCACTCTCCAATAAAAAATGACAGCAATTCTCGTGAGCGCTAAAGTTTCTGTTTTTTACAGCAAGATCAACAAGACTTTCCCCAAGTCTTCCCAACGGTTCTACTTGGCACAAACACTAATTAAAGACATAAAACACATCTAAACAGATTCTAGATGAATTAATTATTACTAAACAGGAGCAAATAGTAAAGAACAAAAATAAAGTTGGGTTGCCTCCCAACAAGAGCTATCGTTTGACGCCCCCAGCTAGGCATGATGATTTGAATGATGCTCACATAAAGGATAAGAATTCAAACATAAAGAGAGCATCATGAAGAATATGACTAGCACATTTAAGTCTAACCCACTTCCTATGCATAGGGATTTTGTGAGCAAAGAACTTACGGGAACAATAATCAACTAGCATAGGAAGGCAAAACAATCATAACTTCAAAATCTTAAGCATATAGAGAGGAAACTTGATATTATTGCAATTCCTACAAGCATATGTTCCTCCCTCATAATAATTTTCAGTAGCATCATGAATGAATTCAACAGTATAACCAGCACCTAAAGCATTCTTTTCATGATCTACAAGCATAGAAATTTTATTACTCTCCACACAAGCCAAATTCTTCTCATGAATAATAGTGGGAGCAAACTCAACAAAATAATTATCATGTGAGGCATAATCCAATTGAAAACTAAAATCATGATGACAATTTTCATGGATATCATTATTCTTTATGCCATACAAGTCATCACAATAATCATCATATATAGCAACTTTGTTCTCATAATCAATTGGAACCTCTTCCGAAATAGTGGAATCATTACTAAATAAAGTCATGACCTCTCCAAATCCACATTCATCATAATAAATTTGCTCATCAAAACTTGGGGGACAAAAAATATCATCTTCATCAAACATAGCTTCCCCAAGCTTGTGGCTTTGCATATCATTAGCATCATGGATATTCAAGGAATTTATACTAACAACATTGCAATCATGCTCGTCATTCAAATATTTAGTGCCAACCATTCTAATGCATTCTTCTTCTAGCACTTGAGCACAATTATCGGAATCCTTATTCTCACGATAGATATTAAAAAGATAAAGCGTATGAGGCAAACTTAATTCCATTTTTTTGTAATTTTCTTTTATAAACTAAACTAGTGATAAAACAAGAAACTAAAAGACTCGATTGCAACATCTAAAGATATACCTTCAAGCACTCACCTCCCCGGCAACGGCGCCAGAAAAGAGCTTGATGTCTACTACACCTTCTTCTTGTAGACATTGTTGGGCCTCCAAGTGTAGAGGTTTGTAGGACAGTAGCAAATTTCCCTCAAGTGGATGACCTAAGGTTTATCAATCCGTAGGAGCGCGTAGGATGAAGATGGTCTCTCTCAAGCAACCCTGCAACCAAATAATAAAGAGTCTCTTGTCTCCCCAACACACCCAATACAATGGTACATTGTATAGGTGCACTAGTTCGGCAAAGAGATGGTGATACACGTGGTATATGGATAATAGATAATGGTTTTTGTAATCTGAAAATATAAAAACAGCAAGGTAACTAATGATAAAAGTGAGCACAAACGGTATTGCAATGCGTTGAAACAAGACCTAGGGTTCATACTTTCACTAGTGCAAGTCCTCTCAACAATAATAACATAATTGGATCATATAACTATCCCTCAACATGCAACAAAGAGTCACTCCAAAGTCACTAATAGCGGAGAACGAACGAAGAGATTATGGTAGGGTACGAAACCACCTCAAAGTTATTCTTTCCAATTAATCCGTTGGGATATTCCTATAAGTGTCACAAACAGCCCTAGAGTTCGTACTAGAATAACACCTTAAGGCACAAATCAACCAAACCCTAATGTCACCTAGATACTCCAATGTCACCTCAAGTATCCGTGGGTATGATTATATGATATGCATCACACAATCTTAGATTCATCTATTCAACCAACACATAGAACCTCAAAGAGTGCCCCAAAGTTTCTACCGGAGAATCACGACGAAAACGTGTGCCAACCCCTATGCATAGGTTCAATGGCGGAACCCGCAAGTTGATCACCAAAACATACATCAAGTGAATCACGTGGTATCCCATTGTCACCACAGATACGCACGGCAAGACATACATCAAGTGTTCTCACGTCTTTAAAAACTCAATCCGATAAGATAACTTCAAAGGGAAAACTCAATCCATGACAAGAGAGTAGAGGGGGAAGAAACATCATAGGATCCAAATATAATAGCAAAGCTCACGATACATCAAGATCGTATCACCTCAAGAACACGAGAGAGAGAGAGAGAGATCAAACACATAGCTACTGGTACATACCCTCAGCCCCGAGGGAGAACTACTCCCTCCTCGTCATGGAGAGCACCGGGATGATGAAGATGGCCACCGGAGAGGGATTGCCCCCTCCGGTCGGGTGCCGGAATGGGTCTAGATTGGTTTTCGGTGGCTACAGAGGCTTCTGGCGGCGGAACTCCCGATCTATTATGCTCCCCGGTCGTTTTAGGGTATATGGAGATATATAGGAGGAAGAAGTACGTCAGGAGAGCCACGAGGGGCCCACGAGGGTGGAGGGCCCACCCAGGGGGGTGGGCGCGCCCCCTGCCTCGTGGCTTCCTTGTTGCTTCCCTTGCATGGACTCCAAGTCTCCCGGGTTGATTTCCTTCCAAAAATAAGTTCCATGAAGTTTCTGGTCAATTGGACTCCGTTTGATTTTCCTTTTCTGCGATACTCTAAAACAAGGAAAAAACAGAAACTGGCACTCGGCACTGGGTTAATAGGTTAGTCCCAAAAATCATATAAAATAGCATATAAATGCATATAAAACATCCAAGGTTGATAATATAATAGCATGGAACAAACAAAAATTATAGATACGTTGGAGACGTATCAAATTCTTATTCAAGTATCCTTTTATGCTATTCAGAAATTTAGTATCATTTCTGATCAGCCATATGTCATCCACATATAATATCAGAAATGCTACAGAGCTCCCACTCACTTTCTTGTAAATATAGGCTTCTGCAAAAGTCTATATAAAACCATATGCTTTGATCACACTATCAAAGCATATATTCCAACTCTAAGAGGCTTGCACTAGTCCATAAATGGATCGCTGGAGCTTGCACACTTTGTTGGCACCTTTTGGATCGACAAAACCTTCCGGTTGCATCATATACAACTCTTCTTTAAGATATCCATTAAGGAATGCAGTCTTGACATCCATTTGCCAAATTTCATAATCATAAAATGCAGCAATTGCTAACATGATTCAGACGGACTTAAGCATCGCTACGGGTGAGAAGGTCTTTGTAGACAGTAATATTACCATTAGTGTCAGTCTTGTTCTTGAAGATCCATTTATTCTATATGGCTTGCCAATCATCGGGCTAGTCAACCAAAGTCCACACTTTGTTCTCATACATGGATCCCATCTCAGATTTCATGGCCTCAAGCCATTTTACAGAATCTGGGCTCATCATCGCTTCCTCATAGTTCATAGGTTCGTCATGGTCAAGTAACATGACTTCCAGAACAGGATTACCGTACCACTCTGGTGTGGATCTTACTCTGGTTGACCCACGAGGCTCGGTAGTAACTTGATTTGAAGTTTCATGATCATCATCATTAGCTTCCTCACTTACTGGTGTAGGAATCACTGGAACTGATTTATGTGATAAACTACTTTCGAATAAGGGAACAAGTACAGTTACCTCATTGTCAGGACCCCGATCCTAAGTCACACCGATCTAGCATGTAACACATCATATCACTTTGCGGCCTCACGCACGGTATTCCCACGGGTGCCACCTTACCTGGCCCGGGACCGTTTGCGCCTTTTGGCTCACGTATATGATAGTGTCGCTAGCATCCATATGACAAAGAACCCGGGCTGACATGGCTAGTCGTGAACCCAAAGTGGCACTAACTTACAGGGACAGGCATCCATGACCCAGCATCGAACGTGTCGGTCATCAGCGAGTGAATCCAGGTTGTAGCACTGGGCTAGCAGGACTCCGGTGAACCGGGCTGTAGCGGGCTAACAGGACTCCGGTATTCATCGCGTGACATTTCCCCGAAGGGACAGACACAGGAACGAAGAAGGACACATGCCGGCCAGCCTAAGTGTTCCGGAGCAGTAGCAAGCTACCATGGCTCAGTGGAAACACTAGGAGACATTTCCCGGTAAGAGAGGCTACTAAGGATAAACAACTAGATAGTCAGATCCCACACATACCAAGCATTTCAATAACATACACACAATATGCTCGATATGTGCAAATACAACATGGCATCACAACATGACTCTACAACTCAAGTATTTATTCATTAGGCTCCGAGGAGCGAGATATTACAATCATGGGTCTCATGACCCAACATTCAGAGCAAACAAGTCAAGCACGAGCAGAAGCTTAACATGTCTGAGTACAGACATCTACAAATGAAAAAGGCTAAGAAGCCTGACTATCTACCAGATCCTGCCGAGGGCACAAGATCGTAGCTGAGGTAACAAGCTAAACGTCGAAGTCCACGCGGAACTACTAGTGAGACTGAAGTCTCTCTGCAAAAACATAAAATAGGCAAACGTGAGTACAAATGTACCCAGCAAGACTTACATCAGATCTATATACATATGCATCATTATCAACAAAGGGGATGGTGGGGTTTAACTGCAGCAAGCCAGCTTTGACTCGGTGGCTATCCTGAACTATGACTACAAGTAACTCTTTTGAGGTGGCGCACACGAGTCCACATATTCACCATATCAATACACCACTATGGAACCGCTCCCGTCTACCTACGAGAACGCCATCCATAGCACTCACGCTTATCTTGCGTATTTTAGAGTATCCACTTTCACTTGTCTATGAACTATGCAAGGGGTCCAAGTTTCCATATCCGAGGAATCCGGCTATTCGAATAGATAATGATAACCCTGCAGGGGTGTACTTCTTCACACACGCTCTCGCCACTTACCGTCCTGTACACGTCATGTACCTCGGCAACCTTCAAGCGGAAGCCGGGCGAGGGAGTCGGCCACGACCTGACTACCATACAAGTCTCTCGTCCAGGTTTATCGCCTATTCGGGTTCCATCCGCAAGGAGATCCGGCCGGGGTGTCGCTCATGGCCCCAAACAATGTGAGCAGGGTTCCACTTGGTAGACTACTAACACTACCTACAAACACCAGAAACTAGTTGCAACTCCTGGACAGAGATCATGTTGATTAATAAGTCGAGAGGGGTCGAGTTACCGGAACCCAATGTGTTGTAGTAACTGGTCATGGATCACAAACACAGAACTCGGTTCCTGAAGACGGCTGCAATGAGACAACCCACCATGTACTCCTACATGGCCTCTCACCGCTACCTTTACCAAATCGTGTTCACACACTTAGCTCACACACAGTAGGACATGTTCACACGCCTCTGATTCATCCCCGATGAATCAGACCTGACTCAACTCTAAGCAGTAGCAGGCATGACAAACAAGCATGAATGAGTAGGCACATCAGGGCTCAAACAACTCCTACTCATGCTAGTGGGTTTCATCTATTTACTGTGGCAATGACAGGTCATGCAAAGGATAAAGGGGTTCAGCTACCGCAACAAGTAACAGATGAATCGTTGTTATCCTAATGCAGTAAAAGAGAGCAGGAGCGAGAGAGTGGGATTTTATCGGAATGAACAAGGGGGTTTTGCTTGCCTGGCACTTCTGAAGATAATATAGCTCTTCATCGGTGTCATCGATCACATCGTCGAACCACGTCTATCAAGAGGGGACAAACACCGGCAACAGAGAAAGAACACAATCAATGCAATGCAACAATATGATGCATGAGTGTGACATGGCAATATGCTGTGGTTTGAGCTAATGCAGCTAGCAACAAAGTTAAATGAAGTTGGTTTGAACCCTAAGTTCAAATCCAAACTCCATAGGTGAAATTCAAATGCCATTTATATGATTTGTGATAAACAGCAGCTATAAGTTGTTCTAACATGCATGAAAATAGTACAGATGGATAGATTGGATTTTTCTGATCATTTTTCATATATAAATTATTTCATTTGGAGTTACGGTTGAATTTCTATGAATTTTTGAAGTTTTGGATATTTTCTGAAATAAATAAATCATTTCTGATTTATTTAAAACTCCAGAAAACATTTACTGCGTCAGCATGACATCACCCTGACGACAGCAGGTCAACGTGGCACGGTCCAGGTCAAACCTGACATGTGGGGGCCACACGTCAGTGACACAAGTGACTAACAGAGTTAATTAATTCTAACTAATCAAATTAATAGCCACGGGGCCCACTGTCAGTGTCAGCAGGGGTAATTAGTTTAACTAATTCAATTAGTACTAATCCTAATTAACTAAAAGAGCTGGGCCCCACCTGTCATTGGGTCAGGGGGGAGTCAAACTGGGGTCAAACCCGGGTCGGTAGGGTCAATCCCGCCGGCGTCTCGACGCCGGCGAGGCCCGGGACGGTGGCGGCCATCGGAAACACGCTACAGGGCACGGGGGAGGCCGTGCTTGGGCTCTACGGGGAGCTGGAGGAGTAGCGCATCCATTGGTGGCGGCGAATGGAGCTGGGGTGGCCCGAAGCGACGGCAACTACGACGACGGCGGCGGCCGGAGTTCGGGCGACCACGGGTTGGATGCTGCAGAGAGCAAGCGGGCTAGTTTTTGCGCTAGGCATGCTCTACGGGAAACTACGAACGCGTAGGGCTCGCCGGGGTGACCAAATGGTCACCGGAGCTACGCCGGCGGCGAGCTCGGCGGAGGTGAGCTTCGGCCTCAATGGCGGCGGTGGCTACGAGGCGAAAATGACGCGGGGAAGAGAAGGGAATCGACCGGAAGCTCACATGGTCGCGTAGAGATGGTCAGCGAGCTCGGGGAAGCGACGACGATGGCGAATCGACGGTGAAGATCCTCGGCGGCCGGTGGTGGAGAAGGCGACGGTGGCGGCGTTGCAGCGCGTCTGGGATCTCGTGGCTTGGTGGAGAGGACGAGGGGGTCGAGGCGGAGCCTCTGGGCGCAACGGCATGGCGAGGCAGTGGTTGTGGTCACGGCAGCAGCGAGCGGCGGCGATGAGCGCGCTTGGGCGCGAGAGGGGGGAGAGCAGAGAAGGGAGAAGGGGTCGGGAGAGAGTGAGAGAGAGGAGCGAGGGGGCTGCGTGGCGTCACCCGAAGAGGCCAGGGCGAAGCGGCAAGCAGGAGGTGGCCGGGGCGGCGTCGGCGCTCGCCACCGAGCAGCTTCGGGGCAAGGGGGAGGAAGACGACAGAGAGGAGGAGGTGGGCTGGGCCGGCCAGCTCAGATGGGCCGCCAGGTGGGCTAGAATGCCAGGTAAGTTACAGGTGAGTGCTCTGTTTTATTCTCTGTTTGTTTTATTTTTTTAAATTTATTTTGCCACTGTTTTGAATTTAAAATAATTCAAACAATAACAAAAACTCCTCTGAATATTTTTATTTTGCTAGATGGACTTTTCCAAAAGCTCATAAAATATTTCAGGGGTATTTGAAATTATATTCTAATTATATGAATATAACTCAAATTCAAATAGCTAATGATTTAAATTCAAAGTCCCAAGATTAAGTCCTTAAAAAATGTTCAATATTTTGGTTGGGACCAGAACCCTTGCCAAAATTATCAAACATTTAAGAAGAGCATTTTGGAACAATGAATGAGATTTTAGGGTTCTTGCCCTTCTTTTATTTAAGTTTTTGAGGCTTCCAAATTTCCTCAGTTCAAGTTTCAAAAATTTAAACATGATGCAAACACTAGGCAGCACCAGAAGCTAGGGATGTGACAACTCACCCCCACTAGACAAGAATCTCGACCCGAGATTCAAGTGTAGGGTAAGACGAAGGGGAACGCAACCTAACACAATCTTCACGATCCAGGTTGCCCTTCATAAGAACATTGATTCGATCACCATCGTTGTCTTGATGTCTTGCTCTGAGAACGCCAACCGACATGACAACGAGAGGGGAAAGAAAACTCTAGAAGGATCGAACTTCTCGAAGGTCGAACAACTCAGGATTAACTCACGGAATGAGACATAGCAACATCTCTCGAGCTGAGAGGCAAAACATGCATCAGGAGCAACAGAAGAAACAATTTGACGAGGGTTTCAAAGTAGCGAGGGAAATTGCCATGATTCCAAAACGGGGCACCTCAGGGAAGGTGACTTGTAGATATATCCCCTTAGGTGGCAAAAAGAATTACTTTTGATTCAGAGATCATTGAAACTCTTTATACCAGCCTAAGACAATTCTTGAGTGATCGTTTGGAGGGGTTCGGTAGAATGGTATACTTGGACCAGAATGGATGATGTGGATTACCTTGTTGAAAACAACATAGGGGATGATTCTAGTAACTGGGGAGAAGCTCAATAGTAGAGAGTGGGTCCACTGTTTGAAAAGTTATAGCATAATCGAGGAGACTGAGGGCAATCCAGTTAGTGCCGATGATAACACCTAGCGCTTGTGCGTGCTCTCAAGAACTTGAGCATTTCCATATTCATCAAGGTTTTACCAACATCCGTGTCAAGGATCCTGGCAACACAACATGCTACCATGATGGCTAATGATGGATGATGCAGATGCAAAGGAAGATAACACCTTCTCAGATTTCACCTTAGCGAGGCCAAGGAAACAAAATCTGGATGATCGACCGAGAGACATTTAGCACTCTGCTTCTAATGTTCTCCTTGATGTGCTAGCGTATCCCATTCATTGAAATGGTTTGATATCTAGAACATCAAGTAAAGGTCGGACTTCAGGAACACAAAAATCCATAAGGAACAACTAGGGAGTAGATCCTACGAAATCCTTATGGGGAGGTGGCCAACTTCTTCTATCAAGATACTACAATAATAGGTCTTCCGGCTGAGTGTGTTGGCCACGACATCCACCTTACCGTTTATCGAGGGACCAATATTATAGTTCTTGGGAAATGTTCCAACCATCATATCTGCCTGAGATTCAGATCTGGTTGGTGTTAGGATATTCCAGACTCATCGAGTCTAGGAAGAAAATGAAAGTTTTGCAACACAAATCGACGAGATGACGTTGCGAGATTCTCGGGAAATGAACTACGATAGCAAACTCCAAAACATGAGCTGGTTCTGCTACACACATGTGAACACGCTGTCCAAGACAAGCATGACCATGCAGTAGTCTTATAATAAAACACTACCGAGTTCTGGTAGGGAACCATCATTGAGGATATAGGAATCTTGTGCATGAACTAGTATTTGCACATCAACTCCTTTTCCTTGAACAAATCAATCAGTGGCTTGGTGTGCTAGGGATACATATAGAATGAAGGTTGCAAATCTCCAAACCACAGAATACTTCGCACATGTGCATGACTGACTTGGGATGATTCCAGAGGAAGCAAAACTAACTTTCTCAAATTCACGGCGACAACTTTCACCAAATGCACGTGTATAAGAGGAAGTCACTCCTTTCATCAAACAAATACTTCATGAGCTAGCATGAAGAAAATGCTTTCAAAAGTTTCCAACACTAACTTATTGTCCAACAAGATCTTGGAGAAGAATAATGATGTTGATGGGATCAACAACAAATCATCGAGATTTCCATGAAGATGGAATTCCACGACTAGGTGAACATGGTGATAGCATTGGTCAGACCAAAAGATGTAATGGTGTATGCCCGAGGGTTCAACCACGAATAAGACAGCATTACGAGCATCATTGGTTCTGACTTGATTTGAGGATAACTCATGCCCAAATCAAAGGTTGGACAAGACAATAGATCCAACAACTGATCACGAGGACCAACTGATGAAGATATCATCTTTCTTCAACA
Organism: Triticum dicoccoides; assembly: GCF_002162155.2. Taxonomy (NCBI): domain Eukaryota; kingdom Viridiplantae; phylum Streptophyta; class Magnoliopsida; order Poales; family Poaceae; genus Triticum; species Triticum dicoccoides. The sequence continues at coordinate 535,510,018 of NC_041388.1, forward strand.
CACACACAAAAGATATCCCTTAAAATGAACTGAGTCAGACAAGCTTTTATGTTCCAACTCTCCAAGTTGCTGTTCAGCTTAACCAACTAGCTCAGGGTATCCAACACAGATTCTTGGAGAAGGGGTGGTTTATAAGAAAAACCCAACTTGATCACAAGCTCAACATAACAGTCAGGGGATAACCTGGTAACACTTCCGAGAAGATATTCGGAAAATCACGAACCACCGATATGTTACCAAGCTCAAGAACAATCTTGCTTTTCAGGGCAAGACGATATGATCAAATAAGCAAGGATTGGCATTATCCTAACTCATTGATCGGAGAGTGCACCAGAAATAGGGACTAGGTAGCACAGTCTATCTTAGAATGATGATTCAAGAACCAACACGCTAAGAATGAAATTATTGTCCTTTAACTACCAAGCAACTAGGTTGCTAGGAGTATTGATTTCACACATCACGATTCACTTGTCGACATTCCGGTTGCAACAACACGGAAACCGAGAAATGAATAATGATGGAGAGAGTATCACTATATCAAGAGTTCATAAGAGGGTGTGCAATTCTCACGATACTCTTGCTATGAAAGAGGGTGATACTCCAAGGTAGAACAGAACAAAAGCTGGATTGGCATTTTGATCTGCGAAATACAACTACTTTGAACCAATCCTAGAAATGCATGAGATACTGGAGTTTGGTTCTCCTGGTCATTCCATAATAGAATGGCTTGACGGACCACAAGAGTAATAGGCACCGATAACACGAATGCATAACCAGTCCTGAATATCAATTGATAGACAAGGTCAGAAGACAACTAAAGAGAGGGACAACTCAAAGGAACTTATATCTTTCTGAGTTGTGGATGCATAGATTAGTATGTCGAGCAAAGCTCAACATGTTTCTTCCGGATAACCTATGCAGAAAGGTTGAACTGGCAGAGTCACAATATAGAATGGAGAACCCATCGGGAGCACTCCTGTTGTGATCTTTTGATCCAACAAACTTCTGCCGTAAGTGGTTCATGGTATTTGGAAGAAGGATATACCACGGACCTCGAGGACTAATGCAAAGGTTATAAATAATCAAAAGGAACTAGCAACACTATCAACATGAAGTAAGTAGGGTGAATCTTGGTTCGAAAACCCAGGAATAGAATACCTACTACTAAGTGGCATCACGAGATGCTTTCGAGAATAATGGCCAAAATCATCACACTAGGACACAATCATGGCTAGATTACTAGATGATCCCCTAAGACATCTAAGGTCATAATAATAGCTCCGACATATATGTCAAGGCAATAGAGTACCTCAACTCACCGATTAGTGTGCTTAATCTGGCCCAAAAGGACATCAGGAGCGGGAGGAAGGGATTTGCAAATGCATCAGACTGTTTAGAAACCTGGGATGACTCGGGCAGCATAACGACTGTAAATGCTCGAAAGATTGGAGACATGCTACAAAAATGGTGGCATAGCCACTCAGAGGCACAATATCAAGGTTTCGAGATCAACAGTTAACATACAGAGGTAGTAGAAGCTGAACTGAGGCTTGAATCACCAATCTTATAAGTCTACGGATTAGTAACACGTGATCCTGATAGAAAGATGAGAAAGCCTAGTTCCTTAACCCCGCAGGAAAGTTAAGATGACTCAGATCAGAAGGCATAAGGTATAAGGAGTAAAAAGAGCCTTACGTTCCCATCCCACAATCAATTCCCTTATATAACAAAAGAATTTCTGGACTCAACTTCGACCAGTTTGGCTTGGTAATCCTACAGGCAGTCAAGCTCTAATACCAAAGCTGTCAGGACCCCGATCCTAGGTCACACCGATCTAGCATGTAACACATCATATCACTTTGCGGCCTCACGCACGGTATTCCCACGGGTGCCACCTTACCTGGCCCGGGACCGTTTGCGCCTTTTGGCTCACGTATATGATAGTGTCGCTAGCATCCATATGACAAAGAACCCGGGCTGACATGGCTAGTCGTGAACCCAAAGTGGCACTAACTTACAGGGACAGGCATCCATGACCCAGCATCGAACGTGTTGGTCATCAGCGAGTGAATCCAGGCTGTAGCACTGGGCTAGCAGGACTCCGGTGAACCGGGCTGTAGCGGGCTAACAGGACTCCGGTATTCATCGCGTGACATTTCCCCGAAGGGACAGACACAGGAACGAAGAAGGACACATGCCGGCCAGCCTAAGTGTTCCAGAGCAGTAGCAAGCTACCATGGCTCAGTGGAAACACTAGGAGACATTTCCCGGTAAGAGAGGCTACTAAGGATAAACAACTAGATAGTTAGATCCCACACATACCAAGCATTTCAATAACATACACACAATATGCTTGATATGTGCAAATACAACATGGCATCACAACATGACTCTACAACTCAAGTATTTATTCATTAGGCTCCGAGGAGCGAGATATTACAATCATGGGTCTCATGACCCAACATTCAGAGCAAACAAGTCAAGCACGAGCGGAAGCTTAACATGTCTGAGTACAGACATCTACAAATGAAAAAGGCTAAGAAGCCTGACTATCTACCAGATCCTGCCGAGGGCACAAGATCGTAGCTGAGGTAACAAGCTAAACGTCGAAGTCCACGCGGAACTACTAGTGAGACTGAAGTCTCTCTGCAAAAACATAAAATAGGCAAACGTGAGTACAAATGTACCCAGCAAGACTTACATCAGATCTATCTACATATGCATCATTATCAACAAAGGGGATGGTGGGGTTTAACTGCAGCAAGCCAGCTTTGACTCGGTGGCTATCCTGAACTACGACTGCAAGTAACTCTTTTGAGGTGGCGCACACGAGTCCACATATTCACCATATCAATACACCACTATGGAACCGCTCCCGTCTCCCTACGAGAACGCCATCCATAGCACTCACGCTTATCTTGCGTATTTTAGAGTATCCACTTTCACTTGTCTATGAACTATGCAAGGGGTCCAAGTTTCCATATCCGAGGAATCCGGCTATTCGAATAGATAATGATAACCCTGCAGGGGTGTACTTCTTCACACACGCTCTCGCCACTTACCGCCCTGTACACGTCATGTACCTCGGCAAACTTCAAGCGGAAGCCGGGCAAGGGAGTCGGCCACGACCTGACTAACCATACAAGTCTCTCGTCCAGGTTTATCGCCTATTCGGGTTCCATCCGCAAGGAGATCCGGCCGGGGTGTCGCTCACGGCCCCAAACGATGTGAGCAGGGTTCCCAAGCCCACCATCCAGGTGCCACTTGGTACACCGTGCCACTGTGCCTAGTCTGTCCCAAGCCCACCTGTACCGGGTGCCACTTGGTAGACTACTAACACTACCTACAAACACCAGAAACTAGTTGCAACTCCTGGACAGAGATCATGTTGATTAATAAGTCGAGAGGGGTCGAGTTACCGGAACCCAATGTGTGGTAGTAACTGGTCATGGATCACAAACACAGAACTCAGTTCCTGAAGACGGCTGCAATGAGACAACCCACCATGTACTCCTACATGGCCTCTCACCGCTACCTTTACCAAATCGTGTTCACACACTTAGCTCACACACAGTAGGACATGTTCACACGCCTCTGATTCATCCCCGATGAATCAGACCTGACTCAACTCTAAGCAGTAGCAGGCATGACAAACAAGCATGAATGAGTAGGCACATCAGGGCTCAAACAACTCCTACTCATGCTAGTGGGTTTCATCTATTTACTGTGGCAATGACAGGTCATGCAAAGGATAAAGGGGTTCAGCTACCGCAACAAGTAACAGATGAATCATTGTTGTCCTAATGCAGTAAAAGAGAGCAGGAGCGAGAGAGTGGGATTTTATCGGAATGAACAAGGGGGTTTTGCTTGCCTGGCACTTCTGAAGATAATATAGCTCTTCATCGGTGTCATCGATCACATCGTCGAACCACGTCTATCGAGAGGGGACAAACACCGGCAACAGAGAAAGAACACAATCAATGCAATGCAACAATATGATGCATGAGTGTGACATGGCAATATGCTGTGGTTTGAGCTAATGCAGCTAGCAACAAAGTTAAATGAAGTTGGTTTGAACCCTAAGTTCAAATCCAAACTCCATAGGTGAAATTCAAATGCCATTTATATGATTTGTGCTAAACAGCAGCTATAAGTTGTTCTAACATGCATGAAAATAGTACAGATGGATAGATTGGATTTTTCTGATCATTTTTCATATATAAATTATTTCATTTGGAGTTACGGTTGAATTTCTATGAATTTTTGAAGTTTTGGATATTTTCTGAAATAAATAAATCACTTCACTCTGAAATTCTTTGAACTTTTCAAATGTTTCAGACTTATGTTTCATCAAGTAGATATACCCATATCTGCTCAAATCATCTATGAAGGTCAGAAAATAACGATATCCGCCACGAGCATCAACACTCATCGGACCGCATACATCAGTATGTATTATTTCCAATAAGTATGTTGCTCATTCCGTTGTTCCGGAGAACGGAGTCTTAGTCATCTTGCCCATGAGGCATGGTTCGCAAGCATCAAGTGATTCCAAAAGTCCATCAGCATGGAGTTTCTTCATGCGCTTTACATCAATATGACCTAAACGGCAGTGCCACAAATAAGTTGCACTATCAATATTAAACTTATATCTTTTGGCTTCAATACTATGAATATGTGTATCACTACTATCAATATTTAGTAAAAATAGACCACTCCTCAAGGGTGCATGACCATAAAAGATATTACTCATATAAATAGAAAAACCATTATTCTCTTATTTAAATGAATAATCGTCTCGCATCAAACAAGATCCAGATATAATGTTCATGCTTAACGCTGGCACCAAATAACAATTACTCAGGTCTAAAACTAATCCTGAAGGTAGATGTAGAGGTAGCGTGTCGACGGCGATCACATCGACTTTGGAACCATTTCCCACGCGCATCATCACCTCGTCCTTAGCCAATCTTCGCTTAATCCGTAGCCCCTGTTTCGAGTTGCAAATATTAGCAACAGAACCAGTATCAAATACCCAGGCGCTACTGCGAGCATTAGTAAGGTACACATCAATATCATGTATATCAAATATACCTTTCACTTTGCCATCCTTCTTATCCGCCAAATACGTGGGGCAGTTCCGCTTCCAGTGACCAGTACCTTTGCAGTAGAAGCACTCCGTCTCAGGCTTAGGTCCAGACTTGGGCTTCTTCACTTCAGCAGCAACTTGCTTGTTGTTCTTCTTGAAGTTCCCCTTATTCCCTTTGCCCTTCTTCTTGAAACTGGTGGTCTTGTTGACCATCAACACTTGATGCTCCTTCTTGATTTCTACCTCTGCGGCCTTTAGCATTGCGAAGAGCTCGGGAATTGTCTTATCCATCCCTTGCATATTATAGTTCATCACGAAGCTCTTGTAGCTTGGTCGCAGTGATTGAAGAACTCTGTCAATGACACTATCATCAGGAAGATTAACTCCCAGCTAAGTCAAGTGGTTGTGGTACCTAGACATTCTGAGTATATGTTCACTGACAGAACTATTCTCCTCCATTTTGCAGCTTTAGAACTTATTGGAGACTTCATATCCCTCAATCCGGACATTTGCTTGAAATATTAACTTCAACTCCTAGAACATCTGATATGCTCCATGACGTTCAAAACGTCGTTGAAGTCCTAGTTCTAAGCCGTAAAGCATGGCACACTGAACTATCGAGTAGTCATCAGCTTTGCTCTGCCAGACGTTCTTAACGTTGTCAGTAGCATCTGCAGCAGGCTTGTCACCCAGTGGTGCTTCCAGGATGTAATTCTTCTGTGCAACAATGAGGATAATCCTCAAGTTACGGACCCAGTCCGTGTAATTGCTACCATCACCTTTCAACTTAGCTTTCTCTAGGAACGCATTAAAATTGAATGGAACAACAGCACGGGCCATATATCTACAACAACATAGACATGCAAAAATACTATCAGGTACTAAGTTCATGATAAATTAAAGTTCAATTAATCATATAACTTAAGAACTCCCACTTAGATAGACATCCCTCTAATCATCTAAGTGATCACGTGATCCATATCAACTAAACCATGTACGATCATCACATGAGATGGAGTAGTTTTCAATGGTGAACATCACTATGTTGATCATATCTACTATATGATTCACACTCGACCTTTCGGTCTCAGTGTTCCGAGGCCATATCTGCATATGCTAGGCTCGTCAAGTTTAACCCGAGTATTCTGCTTGTGCAAAACTAGCTTGCACCCGTTGTATGTGAACGTAGAGGTTATCACACCCGATCATCACGTGGTGTCTCTGGACGACGAACTGTAGCAATGGTCCATACTCAGGGAGAACACTTATACCTTGAAATTTAGTGAGAGATCATCTTATAATGCTACCGCCGTACTAAGAAAAATAAGATGCATAAAGGATAAACATAACATGCAATCAATATAAGTGATATGATATGGCCATCATCATCTTGTGCCTTTGATCTCCATTTCCAAAGCACCGTCATGATCACCATCGTCACCGGCTTGACACCTTGATCTCTATCGTAGCATCATGGTCGTCTCACCGACTATTGCTTCTATGACTATCGCTACCGCTTAGTGATAAAGTAAAGCAATTACATGGCGATTGCATTTCATACAATAAAGCGACAACCATATGGCTCCTGCCAGTTGCCGATAACTGTGTTACAAAACATGATCATCTCATACAACAATTTATATAATCACGTCTTGACCATATCACATCACAACATGCCCTGCAAAAACAAGTTAGACGTCCTCTACTTTGTTGTTGCAAGTTTTACGTGGCTGCTATGGCTTAGCAAGAACTGTTCTTACCTACGCATCAAAAACCACAACGTGGTATAGTGATTGCTTTTTGATCTTCAGAAAGAACCATGTTCATTGAATCCGATTGAACTAAAGTTGGAGAACAGACACCCACTAGTCACCTGTGTGCGAAGCACGTCGGTAGAACCAGTCTCGCGTAAGCGTACGCGTGATGTCGGTCTGAGCCGCTTCATCCAACAATACCGCTGAATCAAGAATCAACTAGTGACGGCAAGAAATATGTATATACCCACGCCCACAACTCCTTTGTGTTCTACTCGTGCATATAACATATACGCATAGACCTGGCTCGGATGCCACTGTTGGGGAATGCAGTATTTCAAAAAATTTACTACGATCATGCAAGATATATCTAGGAGATGCATAGCAACGAGAGGGAGAGAGTATGTCTACGTACCCTCATAGACCGAAAGCGGAAGCAATATGAAACGCGGTTGATGTAGTCGAACGTCTTCGCGATCCAACCGATCAAGTACCGAACACATGGCACCTCCGCGATCTGCACACGTTCAGCTCGGTGACGTCCCTCGTACTCTTGATCCAGCTGAGGCTGAGGGAGAGTTTCATCATCACGACGGAATGATGACAGTGATGATGAAGTTACCGACGCAGGGCTTCGCCTAAGCACTACAACGATATGACCAAGGTGGAATTCTATGGAGGGGGACACCGCACACGGCTAAAGAATCAACTTGTGTATCTATGGGGTACCCCCTCCCACGTATATAAAGGAGTGGAGGAGGGGAGGGTCGGCCCTCATAGGGCGCGCCCAAGGGGGGAGTCCTACTCCCAGTAGGAGTAGGTTTACCCCCTTCCTAGTAGGAGTAGGAGAAGAAGGAAGAGGGAGAGAGAGAGGGAAGGAAAGGAGGGGCCGGCGCCCCACCCAATTCGGATTGGGCATGGGGGGCGCGCCCACCACCCGGCCGCCTCCTCCTCTCTCCCACTAAGGCCCAATAAGGCCCATTGACTCCCCAGGGGGTTTCGTTAACCCCCGGTACTCCAGTAAATGCCCGAACTCTTCTGGAACCATTTCCGATGTCCAAACATAGCCTTCCAATATATCGATCTTTATGTCTTGACCATTTAGAGACTCCTCGTCATGTCCATGATCACATCCGGGACTCTGAACTACCTTCGGTACATCAAAGCACATAAACCCATAATACCGATCGCCATCGAACATTACGCGTGTGGACCCTACGGGTTCGAGAACTATGTAGACATGACCGAGACTCATCTCCGGTCAATAACCAATAGCGGAACCTGGATGCTCATATTGGTTCCTACATATTCTACGAAGATCTTTATAGGTCAAACCGCATAACAACATACGTTGTTCCCTTTATCATCGGTATGTTACTTGCCTGAGATGGTATCTCAGTACCTAGTTCAATCTCGTTACCGGCAAGTCTCTTTACTCGTTCCGTAATGCAACATCCCGCAACTAACTCATTAGTCAAATTGCTTGCAAGGCTTATAGTGATGTGCATTACCGAGAGGGCCCAGAGATACCTCTCCGATAATCGGAGTGACAAATCCTAATCTCGATCTATGCCAACTCAACAAACACCATCGGAGACACCTGTAGAGTATCTTTATAGTCACCCAGTTACGTTGTGACGTTTGATAGCACACTAAGTGTTCCTTCGGTATTCGGGAGTTGCATAATCTCATAGACATAGGAACATGTATAAGTCATGGAGAAAGCAATAGCAATAAACTAAATGATCATAGTGCTAAGCTAAAGGATGGGTCAAGTCAATCACATCATTCTCTACTGATGTGATCCCATTCATCAAATGACAACTCATGTCTATGGTTAGGAAACTTAACCATCTTTGATTAATGAGCTAGTCATGTAGAGGCATACTAGTGACACTCTGTTTGTCTATGTATTCACAATGAACTAGTACAGTGGGTGAACAGCCTTAGGAGGTGAGGTGTCCTTGAGCTCGATGAGCTAGTGAGGTGGTCAGTGTAGAATGGATCTGATCCCCTCTATGGTGGTGGCTAAGTCCTATTTATAGTGGCATTGGTCCTCTTCCCAAATGTAGGCGGGAAGGGATCCCACAACGGCCAAATTCAAAGGGAGATAACTATTACAAGTTATCCTCACAAAAGTGGTCTTCGTCTGTAAAGGCTCTGGTGGCGACGCTGCTGTGGGCTCCGTGATGACCTTCGTCCTGTCATCCTGGCGGTCTTGGTCTCGTTGCACCAATATGGAAACCTTTGCCTGATTCCTCGGGACTCCGCGTATGCGCATGCCTCTTAAGCACCAAAGGGGAAACTAGTACACTACGCCCGTTGGCATACGCCTGGCCTTGGTCGTCACGGCTCACATCACGTGAACCCCGCGAGGTCCAGCTTGCATTGATATCTCCACTCCTCGGGAGCCAGCCTAGTGAGGCCGCCCCCCAGGGAGCTCTTGAGTCGTTCCTGCTGAAAATGGGTCGTACCGGGCCACCGATGGAGCCATGCCGTGGGCCGTAGGCAGGCAAGTCTGGGTACCCCCATTCCCAGGACGCCGGTAGTAGCCCCCGGGCCCAAGGCGCGCTCGAACTTGGCTTCGAGGAGAAGCCAAAGGGCAAGTGCGGAGTGCCGTGGGCCCCAACCTCTTGCGGCCTTGGTCGACACATGGCAATTGATTGGATGTGGGCGCCTCCGCTTCCCCATGCTGCCTCGGCAAGCGGTCGAATTGACGGAACCCGTCTGCATGCAGAGGAAAACCATCATTACGTGCGATCGTGGATGCCGGCGGTTGGCCTCCTGGCTATAAATGAGGGAGGGGCGGAGCCCCCTTGCTCATCTCTATCTTCTCGTAGTCCGCTTCTTCTTCCTGGTCCCTCCATCTTGCCGACTTGCGGGAGCAACCATGGCACCGATTAGAAGGTTTTCCGCAGCGGAGAAGGGAAAGACCCCCCCTCAAGGAGCCTGAGCTGCTACCACCGAAGAAGAGGTCTCGGTGCCCTCACGGCGTTGGGGTGAGGTAGGAGGTGATGTGGCCCTATTGCCACGCCCCTGTCTGCCGCTGGGGCTTGTGTGCCCGTGCTCCAGCCTACGAAGACCAAGGGCATGGTGCTTCTTAAGAGGGCGAGAGATTACACCGCCGTGGATCAGTAAGTTTTCTGCCCTGATCTTCCTTCTTTTCTCTTGTCGTAGTATCTTGATGCCTCCCCTTTGAATGGCTAGGCCCACGCCAGTGGTGAAGAAGAAGAAGAAGAGGGTTGTAGTCCCCACAGTTCAGTAGCTTGCCGCAGCCGCACCGCCCCGGGACAGAAGGGCAGCGATGGCCTCGTGATCCTGCAGCAGGGTTGTCCTCGCGAGACCTGGGGGCCCAGCCTCAGGAGGAAGCGGTCTCTGAAGCCAGGCCGACTCCGGAGGTACTCGCCCTCAGCTCGCCTACCGAGGTCCCAAAGGCTCTAGAGCCCCCGACCCCTTCTGATGCTGCTAACTTGTCGATCCTGACGCCGACGCAACCTCCTGCTTCGCCTGGTACTCTAGAGGAGTCCTTTTCCGCGCTGACCCAACTTCGCGACCATCTTCAAGGCGCCGAGCGTCGCCTGGCGTCGGGTCGCCTGGAGCTGATCTCGGGGTGGCTGCTATCTGACACGTCCGTCAGGGCGGCATGGAGCCATGCCTTAGCGGCCTCCGAGAATGGTGAACAGGTTGCCGGCCTGGCCGCGGCCGCCCACAACGTGGTGTTGAAGGATGCTAAGGCTGCCAAGGAGCGCTGCTAGGTGGCGGAGGCCGAACTGGAGACATACGCAACGAGCGTGCCGCCGAGGCTCGTCGGCGCGAGGTGCAGGAGGAGGAGCGAAAGGCTCGGGAAGATGTGGCCGCTGGTCGCGACATCGAGCTGGACCAGTCAGCGCGGGAGTAGGCCGTAGAGCGTGATCGCCTGGAGAAGCTGAAGAAGGAGGTGGAGGAGGAGAAGGTCCGGTTGGAGGCCAAGGCGAAAATCCTTGCCAACGACCATGCCGCCTTCGATTCTCTTGAGGAGAGGTCCCGCAAGGCGCCGTGAGACCTCTACGGGAGGGGGTTGAAGAAGCCGCTAGTGACTGCTGAGGAAGGCCCCACCGAGCTGCTCCCCCAGCTTGTCGAGGAGCTCGAGGGCGTTGCTGATGGAGTCGGCCCCATGGTGGAGGGGGAAGCCCGTGCGCTCTCCGCTTCCGCTATGACATGCGTCTTCAGCCACCTCCATCTTCGTGACCCTAGCACCGACTTCGAAGCCTTGCTTGAGCCTGTGGACGAAGAGCACCGCACCGCCTCCGCCAAAGTCATGAAGGACTGAGTGGATGCTCTGCTGCGGAAGTTCCTCGCCATCGCCCCTGCACCCCCGACTGATGGCGCCACCGAGCTCTCAGCCACAGCCGATGGTATAGGTGACGGCAATGTTATCGATGACGGGGCATTCCTCGCGGGTGGTGGCAGCACCCAAGGCTAAAGAAGGAGCTTGCTGGCAGCGCTTTCCTCCATTTCTATTTCCTGCAACATGCACCGTGCCTCGTGGAGGCAATAAAACTTTATGTGTTTGTGCTTTTTAAGAGACAGGGTGTCTTGTAAGAATTTGCTAGGATTTGCGATTTCCTTCCCTCTTGCTTGATGTTCTGCGTCGGCAGGGCCCGACCCCGCGCATACCTCAGCCGCCGTTGGGCCGTCCGTATCGCCAGGACGAGACCAAGGGGTGAGGGTTTATGTGACCAGTTAGGCTCCTGAGTCGTGATGCTCAGGAGTCACCCTTGACGTACAAACAGCCCGCGAGAAGGAGATGTGAGAGTAGGCCTTAGCATTCTGCGTCGGTAGGGCCTGGCCTCACGCGTTCCTCAGTGGTCGTTGGGTCATCCGGATCACCAGGACGAGACCAAGGGGTGAGGGGCTACGTGGCCAGTTAGGCTCCTGAGTCACGATGCTCAGGAGTCCCCCTTAATGTACAAATAGCCCGCGAGAAGGAGATGCGAGAGTAGGCCTTACCGTTCTGTGTCGGCACGGCCTGGCCCCGCGCATTCCTTAGCCGCCGTTGGGTCATCCGGATCACCAGGACGAGACCAAGGGTTGATGGGCTATGTGGCCAGTTAGGCTCTTGCGTCGTGATGCTCAGGAGTCCCCCTTGATGTACAAACAACCCTTCATACCTTTTCTCACCGAGGTCCCGCTCGCGAGGGACGCGCGATGACCAGGTCTGAGGGACCTGGAAGGGTGGCGTACGCTAGGCGTGACCTGAGGGTAGCCCCCTTGCCCAGCCCCCTCACGCGACTCTCCCGAGGGGAAAGCGTTGCGATGGGGCTAGACACTGAGCCTGGCGGCTCCTAGAGGTTGATGCAGCCACGGGACTGCACTCAATTGTTTATCACCAGCGCGGAGCATGGCGCTTCCGCACTTGCACGGGCATAGCCGCTCCTCGATCGTGTCGACTGCCAGCGCGGAGCATGGTGCTTCCACTGGTGCTTGGGTGAGGGCTCCCTCTGAGTGGAGCCGCCGGGGCGTATACAGCCCCGCCCTGACACGTGGCTTGCATGGTCGGGCTAGATGAGGTGTGTCTGGGCACTCGTGAGCCAGCGCGGGACTCGTGAGGCCCTACCTCAAGATGGGTTGCGGCTAAATTTGATTCTTGACAGTTGTGATGACCCTGTGAGATGGTTAGACAACCTGCGCCGAATAAATCTCCTGAGATTTTTACATGAGAAGGCTAAACACCAATGACCCCAGGAGTTGACGTGAACGGGAGCGACCCGCCAGACAGAGCTCAGTCATTGGGTTTATCGACACTGCAGGGGGCGGACCCAAGCATAGATGTCGTGCCCAGTCTTCTCATGCAAAAATCCTAAAGAAAGACAACCAGCGCGTGTCTCCCGTGGTGACGAGGCACCATCTCGCGCGCCCTAACTTACCCGCCCCGATTAGCTCATGCGAGAACAAGTCACTAAGGGCCAAGGGAGGTGACGTGCATGGGAGCTGGCCCGCGAGCCAGAGCTCAGCCACTTGGGTTTAGCGACGCTGCAGGGACAAAACCGAGCACAGACGCCATGCCCGCCCTTAATCATGAGGCGGTCGTGGGTGGGCTTGCAAGGGCGTATGACGATCATGGCAACAAAGTGCCGAACAGGCAGATGATAATCATGAAATAACTTATGGAAGGAGATGATAATCATGTCCACTTATTCCATTTGCCGGTGTTCACACTTTCTCATTGTATCATCCATGCTTAGATTTATTTTCTTGCTTTCTTCTTGTGTGTTTGAAAAACATAAAAAAACCAAAAAATTAGTTGTAGTAATTTACTTTCTATGCATGCATAGTAGTAATATTAAAAAGAAAACCCAAAAATATTTCCTTGTTCTCCTTCTGCTTGTTGGGAGCTTTCTCGTGTAAATAGTTTTTCTCATTTTGTTTTTCCCTTATTTGCTTGTTCAAGAAAACCAAAAACTCCAAAAATATTTAAGTGTGTTTCTCTGTATTTCTTTTTCTTTTTATTCGAGTTATACCGAGGAGAAGACCACGATGAAAATGGTGAGTGGCTCTCATATGAATAATTGTTGAACTAATAAAGAGCACATTTTACCTTGTCTTCTCCTATTGAATAAAATGTTTTGCAGATTCCAGCTTAGTCCATGGCACTCTTGCACTATTATCATTTTCATATCATTCGGTCATGCAAGTGAAAGGAAATAATGACGATATTCGATGAACTGGGCGTGGCAGAGAGAAACTGGTATGAACTCGACTTGTTCTGTTTGTGTAAATATGTTTAACATAGTATCCATGCTTCAGCCCATTATGATTAAACATGTTTGCAATGATAATTAGAGATTATAGTTTCTCATGCCATGCATAAGTAGCTGGGGGTTGATAATGATTTATCTTGGATATCAACATAGTGTTAAAATGATTGTGATGTAGTATGATGATATGGTATCCTCCTCTAAATGTTCAAGTGGCTTGACTTGGTACATGTTCATGCATGTAGTTGAATCAAAACCAACATAGCCTCTATAATATTTTTGTTCATGGTGATCATATCCTACTCATGGTAGTGTCAAATGTTACTTATGCATAATGCATGGTTATGATCGTTGTTGCTCTCTAGCTGGCCGCTTCTCAATCTAATTGCTAGCCTTTACCTGTACTAAGTCGGGATTCTTCTTGTACATCAAAAACCTTGAACCCAAAGTTATTCCAGATGAGTCCACCATATCTACATATATGTGGTATTACCCTGCCATCCTAAGTAAATTTGCATGTGCCACCTCTTAAAACTTCTAAAAAATTATCCATTTTGTGTGCCTGGATCGTTCATGGAACGACATGAGGTGGTCGGTATCTTCCATGCTAAGCAGGTTATTCTCAGGTCGAGTGTTTATTCACTCACCATCGCACGAGAAAAGGGCGGTACTAGGGATGCCCAGTCCCAAACTTCAAAATACAAAAGGAGTTAATCGCTCGAATAATCAAACAAAACTCCCAATGGAGTCAAAACCTTTACTTTTATCGCTTGAGAACCGCCACTAGCTTGTTTAGCATGGGAGATATTGATAACTGATGGTCGTGAAGTAAATGAGAAGGGTGCATGTCTCAAAATATCATTTATCTCTGTTTTAAAAATTGAGCTCTGGCACCTCTGCAAATCACTACTTCCCTCTACGAAGGGACTTTCTGTTTACTTTTATGTTGTGTCATCACGTTCTAAAACAAGCGCCAGAAACTGAGTAGAGCACGAATGTCAAGATTTATGCATTGTGTGTAGCTAATGTTGGGTGCATCATGACTGGATCTCTTCTACCATGAATTACAATGTTTAGTCGATGCTTGAACTTTGGACGTGCTCTACATATATATTTTGCGGTCTCAAAAAGGGCTAGCGAGATACCACTATTATCATATTATATCATGGTTGTTTTGACAACATTTTGCCGTTTGAGATATCTTATTATTGCTCGCTAGCTGATTATCTCATTGATATGAGTCATTATAATCTTTAAGAGTTATTGTAGACATGGTTAGTTATAATGTTCGCTGAAAACATGGGTGTTGTTTAAGCTTATTTATGCAAACAAGAGCAAAAGAGTTCGTAAAAGTTTTTCTTTTTCACTTTCAGTTTATTAACTGAATTGCTTGAGGACAAGCAAAGGTTTAAGCTTGGGGGAGTTGATACGTCTCTAACGTATCTACTTTTCCTAACGCTTTTCCTCTTGTTTTGGACTCTAATTTGCATGATTTGAATGAAACTAACCCCGGACTGACGCTGTTTTCAGCAGAACTACCATGGTGTTGTTTTTGTGCAGAAATAAAAGTTCTCAAAATGGAATGAAACTTTGCGAGGATTTTTTATATCAATAATAAGAATTTCGGGTGCCAAGACCTGCAGGAGAGGGGCACCTGGGTGGGCACAACCCACCAGTGCGGCCCCCTCTCCTGGCGCGCCTAGGTGGCTTGTACCCACCTGGTGGTCCCACTGACCTTGAAACCAACTCTATAAAATCCTATTTTCGAACAAAAAATCAGAGAGAAAGAATTATCACGATCCACGAGACGGAGCCGCCGCCAAGCCCTGTTCTTCCTCGGGAGGGCTGATCTGGAGTCCGTTTGGGGCTCCGTAGAGGGGATCTTCATTCTTCGTTATCACCAACACTTCTCCATCGCCAATTCCATGATGCTCCCCACCGGGAGTGAGTAATTCCTTTGTAGGCTCGTTGGTCAGTGAGGAGTTGGATGAGATTCATCATGTAATCGATTTAGTTTTATTAGGGCTTGGTCCCTAGTATCCATTATGTTTTTAGATTGATGGTGCTATGACTTTGCCATGCTTAATGCTTGAGACTTTGGGCCCGGGTGCCATGATTTCAGATCTGAACCATTTATGTTATCATCATTATATCCATGTTCTAGATCCCATCTTGCAAGTTATAGCCACATACTACGTGTTATGATCTGGCAACCCCGAAGTGACAACAACCGGGCCAACTCCCGGTGATGACTGTAGTTTGAGGAGTTCATGTATTCACTATGTATTAATGCTTTGTTCCGGTTCTCTATTAAAAGGAGGCCTTGATATCCCTTAGTTTCCAATATGGACCCCGTTGCCACGGGAGGATAGGACAAAAGATGGAATGTAGGTTCTTTTAATAAAGCACGTATGACTGTTTACGGAATACATGCCTACATTATATCGATGAACTAGAGCTATTGCCGAATCACCTTAGGTTATAACTGTCACATGATGAAGATCATCCAACAAGTCACCGATCCAATGCCTATGAACTTTTCCATATTGTTTATGCTAAGTTACTACGGCTATTATCACTGTTACACTTGCTACAAAATTACTTGTCGGGGGTTTGGTGCGACATATGCCAACGGATGCCTTATCATGGTGGGGGCAAGTAGAACGTCGCCGGTGCCTGGAAATGGGATGAGGCAAAGACATGCACGCCGGTGAATCTTACCCAGCTTCGGGGCACTCCGGGGAGATAATACCCCTACTACTGCTCTGCGAGGTCTCCGCATGATCACTATGGCAAAGTGCTTACACGGTTGCTCCTTGAGCTGTTTTCTGGTGGTGGGAGAGGGCAATACTAGCTCTCTCCCTCCTATATGATTTGGTCTAGAGCTAATGGGTTCCAACCCTTTGCATGGGTGCCCTGGGGGTTTATATAGGCCTACCCCCCAGGGGTACAATGGTAATCCAGCTGGGTGCGGGCCCAGCCGTCAGTGTCTCTGGCCTCCGTCTTCTCTGCTGACCGCTGGGGCCCGCCGACTGGCGGGCCCTGCCGACTGGCCGGGTACGGAGCCGACAGGCCGCGTCCGCCGTGGGCAGGTCTTGCCGGCTGCTGATTACTGTAGCCATACTTCTGATGACGCGGGCTTGATCATGAGGTCGTGGCAACAGCCCTGCCGCCTCGCGGGCGATTAGTGTTGCCACTCCCCATCTCATCTTGATTAATGGCACGTGGGCCCCGGGGGAGGGCTCGGCCGACTCCCCCGAGCCGACTCCCGACAGGTCCGACTGGTGGTTCTCCCGCCGTCTCCCGAGGTCTCATTGACTGGTGGGCCCTGCTGCCTCCAGGCCGTACAGACAAGCCGTCGTGGGTGCATGATTCGGCCCTGCGGTGCTGATGTCAGGGCCGGCATGGCAACAGTGCCACGCCGCACGGAGATCTTCCGGGGTACGGCGTGTTGTGGCCATGCATGCCCTTGGTGAGGGGCGGGAGTGGGCTTTGCTGTAGCCACGCCCCAGCCTCGTCCCCTTTGATGAGGTCATGGGGTTTGTTGGAGTCGCAGGCCGACTCCCCAAAGCCGGCTTCTCTGGAAGTCGTCCCTGGGACTCGGCCGTGAGCGGGCAATCAGCCGCCTTGCCGTCGACTCCTCACGAGGCGGCTCTTTGTCCTGGGGTCTTGAGGGCGCAGCCTGCCCCGATGTCTTGAAAGGTTACGGGACTCGGGTTGGCCTACCCGTGGCCCATTACTCCGACAGTAGTCCCCGAAGCTGGTGAGGCGCCGCGGACGATCGACCAAGAAGCCTCAGCAGTTTCTCTTTCCGGGTGCTCAACACATGGTCTTTGATTGACTTCTACCGGGCCGACTAGAAGGAGTCGGACTTGCTCAACTCGGACTCACTCAATTCCGACTCGCTCACTATTTCAAATGTCGCGGCGGGATTTAAGTAGCGTGCTAGCTAAGCCTCCAGGCCGCCGCCCGTTTTTGGCCTGTCACACGAGGGCACGTGGCTAGGCCGTCCTGCCAGCCTACGCGCGTGACGGGACAGGCCCATAGGCGGGGCCCGCCACTACCGCGCCTCAGCGCCCGAGCGGATCCGTTGCGGCCCCGGTGGATGGTTGGGATTCCCGTGGAGTTACTGCGCGCAGTAACTTTATCGTGGATCGTGGGGGTCGTGGGGTTGTGGGCGTAGTAAATCCCCACGTCCGCCCCCTCGGCTTCGCAGCCCACGAGGCTATAAGTAGGGGGAAGTGGGGGGCACGCGCGCCCCTCCTTCCCACTACTCCTCGTTCTCTTCCTCGTTGCTGCTCCTCGCTCTCCTCCTTCCTCTTCTCTTCTTCGCTCCGCCGCTCGCCCAAGCTCCGGCGAACGCTGCGGCGACAGCTCGCGATGAGTTCTTCCTCCGCCGTCGCGCCTCCCCCAGTGCGCTCCGGCACCTGGGACGGCTCCGAAGTTCATGAAGACCACATTGAGTTCCTCCGCCGGACCCGTCGGCTTCCCGGCGAGGATCGCGTGCAGGTGCGTCTTGTGCCGAAGGGGGAGATTTCCCCCGCACCGCAGGAGGGCGAGCGGGTCATCTTTCGATCGCACTGCCTGCGCGGGCTGGGGCTGCGGGCGAGCAGTTTCTTCCGGTCCTTCCTGGAGTTCTACGGCCTCCAGCCGCACCACCTCACCCCCAACGCAGTGGTGCTGCTGTCTGCCTTCGTGGCCATGTGTGAAGGCTTCCTCGGAGTCCTCCCCACCCTCGAGCTCTGGGGGGAGTTCTTCTTCTCCAAGCCCGGCACCCAAGCTGCGGGCGTGCCGGCTCAGTGCGGTGCTTTCATCGTTGTGCGAAGGTCGGGGGCCGACAATCCCTTCCCCTCCATCTCGCTAATCAAGTCGGTGAAGATGTGGCAGAGATCCTACTTCTACGTCAAGAACGCCTCCGTGAGGGGAGACTGGGTCAACTTGCCGGCTTTCGAAGCCGGCCCGCCAGCTGGGCGACTGCCCAACTGGTCATACCGGGCCAAGTCGCTGACGCCTACGGGAGCCGGCGCCATCACGCGACTCTGAGTGCTGACGCAGTCGGAGGGCCTGACTGGTCCGGATCTGCTGGCCGCCTTCGTTTCGCGCTGAGTTCTCCCACTCCAAGGCCGCCCTCATATGATATGCCAGATGAGCGGGCACCGCGACCCGAGTCGGATGTGCACCAAGGACATGCCTCATGAAGAGGTGGCCTTCATGGTGAACTACTTCTCGGACGGCAGGATCCGAGAGGACTGGCGATTCGGCAAGGAGCCGTACTCCCACGCCAACCCCCCGCCCATGGTGAGTCGCCTTTCTTTTCTTTCTTTGGATTGTATTCTTCTTGCCGAGTTTTGTTTTGACCAGTCGGCTTTGGTTAGAATCCCCTCCTTCACCCACCAGCCGGCACCTCGGGGCCGGCCCGCGAGTTCCTCGCCGACCGGGCGGAGAGCGACGTCGACGACCCTGATCTGGGGCGGCGGCTCTAGAAGATGATGCCGAGGGAGGATGAGGAACAGAGGGCGACTTCAGGCCTTCGGCCACTTTCGCCGACTGGCCTGACGACGACGCCGAGGGAGAAGTCGCCCCTCGCCATCGGCCAGGAGCCAGCCAGCCTGGCGCGGGTTCTTCTGCCGCGCCGGGCGCTCCAGGCGGTGGGAAGAAGCGCAGGGCCGTGCCGACCTTGTTAGGCAGTCGGCCGAAGAAGCCCAAGGGTTCGGCTGCGGTGACCCGGCGAGACGAGGTGGCCGCGAAGGCCATCCGCTTCCGTAAGGAAGTGAAGAAGCCACCGTTGATCTCCGCGTAAGTATTCTGTCTTCAAAGTTTTATTCTTTCTTTGTGATTTGTCTGAGTCTCTGCTTGCCCCTCTTGCTTCAGGGCTCCCCTCTCTCTTGAGAGGCTCACCGCCGCCTCTGTCATGGGGTCAGCGGAGACGTCCGCCACCACTCGGCGGATTGACCCTGCTACTAACCTCCGGGAGGCGACGGAGTAGAATGCGCAGGAGAAGCGCAACGAAGAAGAGGCCCTCCGCCTGGAGAAGGCGGAGGCCGACAGGGCGGAGGCCTCCGCTAAGAAAAAATTAGCGGAGGCCGAAGCCGCCGCCGTGGCGAAGCAGCAGGCTGAGGAAGCCGCATGCTGCCAGTCGGCAGTGCTCGTCACCCCGTTGAACTCTGCGCCGCCGCCTCCAGAGATCACGGGGCAGACTGGGGAAGCCGACGGGGAGAACCCCGTCGTGGAGGGGGAGGGCGGCGACCCCTATACGCCGGATGCGAATGTTTCGCCGCCGCCTCCACCGCCGTCTGAAGGTGCGCAGGGCGAGCAGCCGGTGGGCCCTCCGGTGCCGCCGACCGAAGACGAGGTCGTGGCGAGGCTACTCCTCCAAGTCGGCTCGCCAACGCGCCACCATCTGGAGAAGGCAACTTCGGCGCCCCGTCCCCTGGAAACCGGCGCTGCCAGCTCGGCGATCCCAGACGTCGATGCGACGAGCGCCGCGCCCATTGGGTGGGTGCGAGGAGGCGGCACAGGGCCGCTGAACCAGGCGCTTCTGGACGTCCAGGCGAAGCTTCATGTCGAGGGCGACGCTCTCCAGAATTGCACCAAGGCATACCTGGCGTCGCGGGCAGCCGTCCGGGTATGTTTTTCCTTTTGGCCTTTGTTTTTCTCGTTCCTCTCTGTGGGGGCGCGCCAGCGCACCCACTGGGTGTACCCCAAGTTTCGGGCTGGCTGCTGAGCAGGCAGCCCGGAACTCCAATTGATGAACTTTGGATATTAACTTTTTGTCTGAAACGTTCGTCGCAGGATTACCACAACCTCCGCGTCACTGCCTTCAACCGTAACGTTGAAGAGCTGGGCAAGCGCACCGCCGATCTGTCGGAGAGCCAGACTAAGTCATTTTCCTTCTTCGCGGGGGCGCGCTGGCGCACCCGCGGGCTGTAGTCCCCGAGATTCGGGCCGACTGCTAAGCAGTCGGGCCGGATCTCCCCGGCGACCTTCTTTACTGGTGGCTTGACGCCTTCTTTCTTCCTTCTTCTCAGGGGCCAATGCTGCTCTTCAACAGCAGCTGAGCGACGCCAACTCTGCTTTGTGCGCCAAAGAGGAGGAGTGTAGCAAGCTCTCCACGAAGCGCGATCTGCTGGCCACTCAATTGGCAGAGCAGAAGGAGCTGCTTGTGAAGTCGCAGAGGGAGGCGGAGGAGACGGAAACCGCCCTCTTGGCCGAGTTCGCGAGCGAGCACTCCTCCTGGTCTGACAAGGAGGCGCTGCTGTCCTCCGGCTTCCACGAGATTGAAGACATTGTTTATGGGGAGCCTCTTTATTTTCTTTCTTTGAGCTGCCGATTTAAGTCGTGCCGACTCCTGGTTTTTGACTAGCTTCTTCGTTTCTTCGCGTCTTTGCAGACTTCTTCCCTGGGCAGTGGCAGGCCGCCATCCAAGCCATCGAGGCTGACCGTGAAGGTCGGAGGGCGGAGGGCGCAGAGATTTCCGCCGATGCCCCCCGAACTCTTGATGAACACATACTGAGCATCGAGGCTCGCCTCTGGCCGGCTCACCGGATGCTGCGTCGGCTTCAGTGTGTCGGTGCCCAGGCGATTGCCGCCCTGTGGCCGGATATGCAGGCTCCGCGCACCCCCAGCCTGACGGCCGACTGGCTGGAGGTCGCTGCTGGTCGTCTTGAGGCCTGGAAGGGCTCTTTGGTCTGAGCTAGAGCGCGTCGGGCCTTGGAGTTCGTCAAGGCATGGTATCGGGGCTGGACCTAGACCGGCTGGCCACGCTTCGGTCGGAGGCCCAGCCGGAGCTGGTGGCCGCGGAAGACGCCCTCGTCAAGTGTGCTGCGGCGATCGCCGAGTACACCGACACCAGCATCTTCGTCCCCGAGCGGTCTGAAGACGGCGAGGAGGTACTGCCGAAGTGGTTTGGGATGAACCCAGACTACGGCGAGGACTCGGCGGAGGTGATTGGCTCCAGCGTTGAGGAAGAGGGCGAGGCGGAGGACAGAGGCGAGGCGGAGGCACCAGAAGACGGAGCAGACGGCCAGCCTTAGCTCGACCGTGCCTCCAGCAACGAGCCGCGTGCAACCGACCCGACTGCTGCCGGAGGCAATCAAGCCGAGACTAGCCAGCCGGCCGCCCTGACGCCTGGTGCTGGCGCCTCCTCCGACCCTCCGAGTCCGTCTGCTGCTTCCTAAGTTGTCGCTGTATCTTTGTTTTGTCTGCTTCAGTAGTCTTTGAAGAACTTTGTTAATTCGCACAATTCCACCCGCGGGTGTATTTTGAACCTCTACTCGACAATTCGGCCAAGGGCCTATGTTATGTAAATATATATATATCTATCTTTTCTTGCTCATTGCTCTTTTGGCTTTTTTCCTTTGCCGCTTTCTCTTAGTTGCCTGCCTTGCCAATCGGACAGCCGCTCTACGGACTGTCGCTGGATCAAGTGCTAGGCTACTTTGGGAAAGCAAGTACTTAGCTGTTTTCAAGAGATTTTTTTTTGAGCAAGTTAGATAGAAGATGGCAATCCGACTATCCAAGAGTCGGTTTGCGAGAAAGGCTGGAAGCTGTCTTGAGCTATGTTTTATGCTTTGAGTCCTTAGCCATTTTTCATGCGAATGCCCATTCTACCTTACAGCTGCCCATCGTACAGTCGCTCTACGAGCTGCGGCTTCTGACAGGAGACGGTTTAGGCGTTTACACACTACTTGTCCGACTGTAGGAAGCATTTGATAGTGCAAGGCGGCAAGTCCCTGGGCCGACTTGTCGAGCCCGGTGCCAAATGGCATAAAAAGGAGTAACATACTCGCAGTCATAATTTTTATCATACAGACAAAAGAGGGCAGTCCCCGAGCTCGCCTCGGGGGGGCCCGATGTCTTGGTACTTTAATACAAAAGGTAGCGTGGTAGATACTGCATCAACTGTAAAATCTTCAGAGGAGATTTGCATTCCATGGCCGCTCTGTCTCCTTGCCGGAGTTGTCCCTCTTGCGTGCTCGGGGCTTCTGAGCGTCGATCAGTTAGTAGGAATCGTTGCCCAGTACTTTGTTGATGATGAAAGGGCCTTCCCAAGGCGCCGACAGCTTGTGCTGGCCGGCTGTTCGCTAGATCAGCCGGAGCACAAGGTCGCCTTCTTGGAAAGATCTTGGCCTAACCTTCCTGTTGTGGTATCGGCGCAGGCTCTGCTGGTAGATGCTGGACCGGCTGAGTGCCAACAGTCGGCCCTCTTCCAGCAGATCGACGCTGTCTTGACGTGATTCTTCTGCTTCCCCCTTGGTGTACATGGTGACCCGTGGGGAGTCGAACTCTATGTCCGTTGGGATGACGGCTTCGGCACCGTAGATGAGGAAGAAGGGCGTGAAGCCGCTTGACTTGTTTGGAGTCGTGCGCAGACTCCAGAGGACGGCTGGCAGCTCATCGAGCCAGCAGCCAGCCGAGCGCTCCAGAGGCTCGATCAACTGAGGCTTGATGTCGGACAGGATGAGTCCGTTTGCTCGCTCCACTTGGCCGTTTGACTGTGGATGGGCGACGGACGCTAGGTCCAGTCGGATGCCCTGTGTTGCGCAGAAATGGGCCAAGGCGCCTTTGGCGAAATTTGTGCTGTTGTCGGTGATGATGCTATGTGGTATGCCATACCGAATTGTGATATCAGAGATGAAAGTTACGGCAGTCGGGCCGTTCAGCTTCTTGATTGGCTTTGCTTCTATCCACTTGGTGAACTTGTCCACTACGACAAGTAAGTGAGTTAAACCACCTCATGCTGTTTTGAATGGTCCCACCATGTCTAGACCCCAAACTACAAAAGGCCAGGCAATGGGGATGGTCTTGAGTGCAGAAGCTGGCTGGTGCGGCTTGGAGCTGAACTTCTGACACCCTTTGCATTTTTGGACCAGCTCCTTGGCCTCTTCCAAGGCAGTTGGCCAGAAGAAACCGTGTCGAAAGGCTTTGGCGACGAGTGCTCTTGAAGCCACATGGTGGCCGCACTCGCCTTGATGGATGTCTTTGAGAATCGCTTGGCTTGCTCTGGCTCTACGCAGCGCTGGTAGACACCAGTGATGCTGCGCCTGACCAGCTCTCTGTTGACTATGGTGTAGGCTGCCGCCCGGCGTTGTATTTGCCAAGCTGAGGTTTCATCCGTCGGCAGCTCTTTGTTCACCAGGAATTTGAGGATGGGCTGGGCCTATGAGGGTGTTGCTACTTTTTCGACTGCCAGAACTGTGACTTGGACGAGGGCGGTTGGGCTGGGAGGCGGCGGGTTGGAGTCAACGGCTGCTTGCTAGGTTGTTGAAGTCCCCAGGCCGACTGGCGCGGTCCTTGGACCGAGTTCTGGAGTCTTCGAGTCCACCACCGCAGTCCCCGGGCTGGATTTGGCTGTGTCAGCTTTGGGGTCTTCCGCCAAAATCCTCGTTCCGGCTGCCGGAGTGCTGGAGTCGGATCCGACGTCTTCGGGAGGAGCTAGCACAAAAATGGAGTCTGATTCTGGTGAAGGCTTGACAGACGGCTTGAGGAGGCGTTGAACGGAGACACCAGATGGTATTGCTTGGCGGGTAGAGCCGATTCGTGCTAATGCATCTGCTTGGTCGTTGTCATTCCTTGGCACATGGAGGAACTCGCACCCTTCGAAATACCCGCTGAGTTGTTGCACGAGGAAACGGTAGCTCGCCATGTTTGCATCTTTCGCTTCCCAGTCGCTAGATGATTGCTAGACCACTAAGTCCGAGTCGCCATAACACAAGATCCGCCGGATGCCAAGCTCTTTGGCAAGCCGGAGCCCGTGAATGAGCGCCTCGTACTCGGCGACGTTATTGGAGGCGGCAAAGTGGATTTGCAGCGCATACTTGAGCTTGTCGCCTTTAGGGGAGGTGAGGACGACGCCGGCTCCCAAGCCAGTGCGCATCTTGGAGTCATCGAAATGCATCCGCCAATGGGTGGAATCAGGTGCTGGAGGTAGGTACTGGGTCTCGGCCCAGTCGACGAGGAAGTCGGCCAGTGCTTGTGACTAGATGGCGGTGCGGGGATGGTAGTGGATGGTGTAAGGAGCCAGCTCTATGGCCCACTTGGCCACTCGTCCAGAAGCATCTCGGCTACCAATGATCTCGGCAAGCGGGGCCGTGCAGACCACCGTGATTGGATGCTTTTAAAAGTAAGGCTTCAATTTCTTGGCAGCAAAGTGTACGCCATAGCACATCTTCTAGTATTGGGGGTAGTTCTGCTTGGAGGTCGACAGTACCTTGCTCAGGTAATATACCGGTTCTGGACAGGCAGCGCCTTGCCTTCCTCCTTGCGCTCCACTACAATGACCGTGCTGACTACTCGGCTGGTGGTGACGATGTACAGGAGCATAGGTTCCTTGGGAGTCAGAGCCGCCAGGACAGGAGGAGTAGTCAGCATCTTCTTCAACTGGTGAAAAGCTTCGTCCGCCTTATGGTTCCACTCGAAAAAAGTGGTCTTCTTCATGAGTTGGTACAAGGGGAGAGCTTTCTCGCCCAGCCGACTGATGAATCGACTGATGGACGCCAAGCAGTCGGTGAACTTCTGCACGTCCAGCAGTTTGGCTGGGTACCTCCATTCTCTTAATGGCCTTGATTTTTACTGGGTTGCATTCTATGCCGCGTTCAGAGACCAGGAAGCCAAGGAACTGGCCGGCTGGTACTCCGAAGACACACTTCTCGGGGTTGAACTTGATCTGGAACCGGCGCAGGTTCTCAAAGGTCTCCTTGAGGTCTTCCAGCAGTGTCCCACGCTTTTCCGTCTTCACCACCACGTCGTCCACGTAAACGTGGGCGTTCCTGTTGAGCTGCTTGCAACGCTGAAAGGTGGCGTCGGCGTTCCTTAAGCCGAACGTCATGGTGAGGTAGCAGAAGGCTCCAAACGACGTGATGAAGGCGGTTTTTAGTCTGTCAGCCGGGTTTAGCTTGATCTGGTGATATCCTAAATATGCATCCAAAAAACTCAACAGCTCGCATCCGGCTGTGGAGTCTATCACCTGACCGATTCTTCGTAAAGCAAATGGGTCCTTGGGTCAGGCCTTGTTGAGGCTCGTGTAGTCAATACACATTCGCCACTGCTTGTTCTTCTTTAGTACCAGGACCGGATTTGCTAGCCATTCTGGAAAGAATACTTCCATAATGAAGTCAGCTGCCAGGAGTCGGGCTATCTCTTCTCCGCCAACTCTTCTCTTCTCTTCTGATAAGCAGCGCAGGGGCTGTCTGACCGGCTTTGCATCAGATCGGATATGTAACTTGTGCTCGGCGAATTCCGTCGGTACACCTGGCATGTCTTTGGGGGACCATGCGAAGATGTCCCGATTCTCATGGAGGAACTCGATGAGCTCGCCTTCCTATTTGTTGTCGAGGTTTGCACCTACGACAGCGTACCTCTCTGGGTGTTCCAGATCCAAGGGTATCTTCTTTGTCTCTTTCGCTAGCTTGAACGAACCCTCAGTGTCCGACTCTTTTGGGTTGGGCGACACCTCAGGCTGCTTGCCGGCCATCGCCACAACTCGCTCAAGGAGCCACTTCTCAGCCGCGATTACCAAGGACTCGGCCAGCCGACTACTCTCTCCTGCGCAAGCAGACGACTTCCGGTAGTCGCCAGCCATAGTCAGAATTCCCCTGGAACTAGGCATCTTCATCTTGAGGTAGGCGTAGTGGGGGATCGCCATGAACTTGGCCAAGGCGGGTCGGCCGAGTAGCGCATGGTATGGGCTCTCGAGGTCCACCACCTCAAACCAAACGGGCTCTCTACGGAAGTGATCTTTGTCCCCAAAGAGGACGTCCATCAAGATCTTGCCGATTGGCGAGCAAGAAAGCCCAGGAACAATGCCATGGAAAACAGTTCGGCTGTTCTGAAGCTGTCTTTGCTTGATCCCTAACTTCTCCATGCTATCCTTGTACAGGATATTGATGCTGGTGCCCCCGTCTATCAGAACTCGTGAGAAACGCGCGGCTCGTTTGTCCGTAGCAAAGGTGGCATCCAGGACCAAGGTGTAGGAGCCCGGACTCGGCATCACCTCTGGGTGGTCAGCCCTACTCCAGCTGATGGGCTTCTTAGACCAGTGCATGAACTCTGGCGTCTCCGATGCTACTGCATTCACCTCCTGTTGCTGCAGCCGCCTGCTGCGTCGATCATCAGCCACACTGGTGAAAACCACATAGGCTCCATGCTCTTCAGGGTATTCGTCTTGTACTGCGCCGACTGGCCTGACTGCCGGCTGCTGGGGCGGAGGCGGAGGCGGCTGCCCAGCAGGCGGGGGAGGTAGGAGGCCGTCTCCCTTGGCGATCCTGGTGAGCCAGTGGCACTTCCGGGTGGTGTGATTCGACGGCTTTGCGCCGATGTGGAACTTGCAAGGTCCATCCAAGGTCTGCTCATAGGAGAAGGCCGGCAACCAGTTTGGTTTGCCGCCTTTCTGTCGCTTGGGCGGGGGCTGCTCTTCTGGCTGTTGGGCTTCAACGGTCGTGACCTGCCGGCTGCTGGAAGCCGGCTGCGGGGCCTTGCGCTTGTTGTTGCCCTGCTGTTGTCGCCGGTCGGCGTCTGCCGCCGGAGTTCTTGGAGCTTGAGGAGCCACTTTGCCAGTTGTGCTGATTTGAATTTCCGCCTTCATGGAGGAGTCGGCCGTGGCGTACTTGTCCGCTATGATCAGCAGCTCGTCAAGGGTTTCTGGCTCGTCGCAGAGGAGCTTGTGCTTGAGGAGGGTGCCTTCCCTGCACCCGGCTGTAAAGTACTCGATAGCCTGCACCTCGTGCACGCCCTCGCAGGAGTTCCGGAGCTCGGCCAACGCGTGAGGTAATCACGAGTAGACTCGTCGGGGCCTTGCACGCACAAGGAGAGCTGACAAGGCTTGGGAGACGCTTGTACGTTTTGGTGAAGTTGCGGACGAACACTTCGGTGAAGTCGACCCGGCTATTGATGCTGTGGGGCTTTAGGCTGTTCAGCCATGTCCGGGCCATGCCCTGGAGCATGAGCGGAACGTACTTTACGGCGACACGCTTGTTGCGGTTTGCTATGCTGACAGCCGTGGAGTAGTCGACTAGCCAGTCTTCCGGCTTCACGGAGCCGGTATACTTAGGCGTGTCTCTTGGGAGCGTGAACCCTCTGGGAAAGGGCTCGACCCGAATGCGGGGCCCGAAACAAGGCGGACCCAGCTCGTCTTCTTCTTCCAGTGCTAAGGATCGGTGGAGTCGGTCGATCCGATGGCGGGCGTCATTCTCTCCAACTCCCTCTCGGCGGCCAAGGCGGTCACCGAGAGTCGGATGGTCAACAGGCAGCGGGGAGACTCGCCTCCCCTTGCGGGGAGGGGGAGGCGGACAGTCGTCCCGTCGTTCCACTGCCCTTGGGCGGCCGTCTCGGTCGCGCTCTATGGTAATGCGAGTCCGACTGTGGCTGACAGTCGGCTCCTTGTCTCTTCTTCCTCGGCCGCCGCCAGTCGGCTTCCGAGACGTCGCGCCTTGGTCTCAGTGAAGGTCGTCATTGGGCAGTTGAGGCGCCTCCACGCGGCAGCCGGCCTCGTTCTGCGCGGCGGCCGCGTCGAGAAGCCATTGGACTCGCTCCATCATGAGGCGGCATTCTTCGCCCTCGAAATTGTCCTGCTCGTCCGACGCTGCCTGGGCGGCTCGGATGTTCTCTGCTGGTGTAGCGTACACAGGGCGGCTTGCCCCAAATAGGTTGGCGATGGCTACGCCGCGCTGCCGGACCGCGCCAAGGTGGCTGGGCTTCGTCGGGGCCGGCGAGCCGCCGACGGCGTGATCCATCTCCCTCTAGTAGGCTTCTGACAAGCACCTCATGCTGGCCAGCTTCTTCGCGCCTTCAACGAGTTGAAGGCGGCGCGCCTCCAACGTCTCTGCGCCAGCGTTTTCCGGAATGGGCGCAGTTAGGTCTTGCAGCGCCGCGCCGAGTGAGTCGGGCGCTCCTCCGCCGGGGAACTCGTCATGACTGATGACTAGCACCTTAGTGACGATGCTTCCGTCGCTCTCTGCGTGGGGGAGAGGTTCGTCGTAGACCACCACGTTGGTGGGGAACGCGTCGAGCGACGCGGTGTCGTAGTCGACCAGCATCGGGTCGGTGGAGCCTACGGACTCCAAGTCTACGGCAGGCTCGCCGGAAACGTGGAGTTGATCGAGGAGGCCCGCGAGGAGGTTCTCGGGGCCGTCCGTGCCTGCGTTGGATGCAGGTTTGTCGGAGAGGCGGACCTCGCCGACGAGTTCGGCCAAGGAGCTGACCGCGCAGGCAATCTCAATGCTGCTTAGCGCGTCGGCGCAAACTCCATCTGGCGTGCCTGGCTGGCTGCGCTCGCCAGGGAGGAAAAGGGTTCCCGTCCAGAACAGATCTCCAGACGGCGGTGCACCAAGCCCCATGGTGGGCGCCAAATGTCAGTGGTTTTGTCGTGGAATTGTCACGGCAGATGTCCTAGAGAAAGGACTTAGTCGTGGAGCCATCGCGACGGGTTAGCTTGAATGGGTTAAAGCGGACACATGGACGCAAGAGAGTTTATACTAGTTCGGCCCCTTCAATGAAGGTAAAAGCCTACGTCTAGTTGTGATGGAATTGATGGGGTTTCGATGACTAGGGAGCAAACAAGCTTCGCCTATGTCTCGAGTTGTTGTCTGTTGTCCTTGAACCGCCGCCGGGTCGTCCCCTTATATACAGGGGTGACACCCGTCGGTTTACAGAGTCCCAACACCGGTCGATATTTGTATCCGAGTTGGTCTCTCCTTATTCCTAACTTACAATACAAGTTTATATACAAATTCCGGTTTACAGCTACAAGTCTTGAACCGGCTACGGGCCTTAGGCCCTCATCTGCCTTCTTGGGCTTTGTCACTTCTGGAACTACTGATGAAGTTGACCCGGCCCAGATAGGCCGGTTTACGCCCAGCAGTAATATCCCCAACATTAGGCCCCAGATTGATTTGAACGGGTTCATGTCAATCCTTTAACAAAAACTTCCTCTTCAACGTCTTCTCATAAATTGGTAAATCGCCATGATGTCATCTTCTCTGATTACTGTAAACCGGAGTGACATCACCTGTCATAACGAAGATATCCATTATGCTTATTTATTTAATATATCTGCGGAAATCGAGGCGACGGCTCCGTTTCATGGCCCCTTGATTGTCGCGCCTGACACATGTCTTTTTGCCTTATAAATAGGACCGAAGGGCCTCAACCTTGGCCGCTGCATCAACCTGGGTGCACCAGAGCATCGCGGCAACCTTCCGCGTCTTCCACAGCTCCGGTAAACCTTCTATCCTTTCCCTCGCAGATCTGACCTAGGGTTTCGCAGTTCTTCAGTGTTCATCATCTACCTCTTGCTCATACGATAGATCTTTAGATGAATCCACAAATCTTTACTCCGTGCAATGATAGCTGTTTGACCTTCGCCTTCACTTATGCATCTCAAACCATAGATCTATATGAACGTTTTGCTCATAGGTTCGGTACTGCTCCTTCTGAACCTCTGAGTATTTATCTCTTTTCTGAACTTGCTTCAGATCCAATGCTGTAAAGAAATCTTGTGAAACCTGTTTCTGCGTACTTGTTCATCCGCAATCTCAGTTTTTCAATGCTTAGATCAGGCGGTTTAACCTTATAGAATTTTTTTTCCAAACCGGTATATGCCATTAGTCCCCTTGTTGAACCGCCAGGTGTTGGTTGCTTCATGAAACTTCGGTTCAGATAGTTCTGTCTCCGGCTTAACAGTGCACATACCAACGTACCTTGATCAAATGCATTTTTGAACCGGGATCTTCTACCTTGTAGATTCCATCATGGCCAAGCAAGTATATGAGTGCAATTGGGTTCCTTCTCGCGTCATAGAGGATCCACTGGACGATTTAGTCCTGATTGGCGCTTTAGGCAGCAAAGATACCATCCATTGGAGGGCTCCTGGCAAAGAATGCCCTCCCACACCTCGAGAAGGAGAGGTTGTTGTTTTCGTAGATCACTTAGCCCGGGGCTTTAAGCCGCCCGGTTCTAAATTTTACCGGGATGTTTTAGACGATTTCCAACTCCATCCACAAGACACTGGCCCCAACTCTGTTACAAATATGTGTCACTTCCAAGTGCTCTGTGAGGTGTTCTTTCAAGAGGAGCCCACAATGGAATTATTCAGAGACCTTTTCCATCTAAACCGCCGTACTGAGTTTACTGATGGCTCTAATATGGAGTTGGGTGGCGTGGCGATTCAGAAAAGGAAAGAGGTCACATACCCTCACGCCAAGCTGCACAGTCACCCCAAAGAGTGGAATCAGACATGGTTCTACTGCAAAGACACCTCCCCTGCTGGTGAGAATCCCTTGCCTGGCTTTCGTCCGGAGCGGCTCAGCAATACACACCATTTTCCTCAAAGATTGACTGCCCAGGAGAGAAGCAAATATGCTCCCCAACTATCAAAGCTCAGAGCCTTTATGGCCAACGGTTTAACAGGGGTTGATCTCGCTCGCTGTTGGATATCATGGAGCATACTGCCCCTTAGTCAGTGCTCCGGTTTGATGTGCGAGTATACTGACAGTGTTGATGACCCACTTCGACATTCAACAATCCAGCTCTCCTATGAAGAAATCACAAAGGCTGTGAATAAGATGCTGAATGAACCGGAAACACGTCTGCGCTAGAACCGGCCTGCTTCCCTTCTGTGCCACCAACAAACCGCCAGCTGTAAGACTTTGATTTTTCTCTTTGCTGAATCTGTTATTGATATGTCTGGTCATTGTTTAATATCAGAGTCTGTGTAATCAGGGCAATGATTTGTTTTGGAGCAAAAAACTGCCGCAGGAGAAACTAGAAAAACCCGACAAACCGAAAAGAGCAACTCGGCAAAAGACTAAAGCTGTGAAAAGGGCTGCCCAAAGGAAAAGAACCACGGCATCCTCTAATCCGGCCCCTGATGATGATGTGGATAATCCGGACCTTAAGGTAGAGCTTGACTCACTTGGTTTATTTTTCATGCGTCTTATTGATGATGATATTTGTCAGGATGATGCCGAAGCCAGCCACGTAGATGCTGCAGAGGTAATTATTCTCTCTTCCGATTCAGAACCTTTGCCTTCACAAAAAATCCGTCAGGCAAACCGGAAAGTTAAATTTTCTCATCCTCTTGCTTATTTGGATCCTAAATTTCTTATGAAGACCCAACAACACGAAGCTCGTCGCACAACCCGGCACAGCGGCCAGGTAGTTACCTCCGCCGGTTTACCGAATAGTCCGGTTCAGAAACGCCATTCAGAGGTCTCTAATTTGCTTGTCAGTGTTTGTCCTAAAGCGGGCTGCTTTCGTCAACCTCTTAATCCGTCTGACTCCGATTACCAGGTTACTTCCCACTCATCTTCTGGCGAGTCATCGGCTACTCAGCTGCCACCGCTCAAAACGGTGCTTGGGTAAGCTATACTTATTGTGATATCCGCAGTACATCGCCTTAGAACATATGCTGTATTTGATTTTGTTATTCTTCTCAGGGCCAAACCTAGGCCAAGCAAGAAGGCCCGCCTGGACAAAGCGGTCGAAGAAGATGCCGTTCTTGAGCCAGGCAAGACACCCGATCTTGAAGCGGCTATTCCTGAGGATATACCCAACGGTCCACCGCAGCAAGACGACGATCTTATTGCTGAAGAGAGACCTGCTGATGCCTCAGGTCCTGTCAATCAGCCCACAGACTCCATCTGGATTGAAAGCTCACCGGTCCAGCAAAACCTACTGAGAAGCCAACAGCTCCAGTGCAAACCGGCGGTACCCAGGATGATGAGGTTGTCATTACTGGCACTGGCCATACTGAGCCAAGCAATCCTGTCGCTTTGTCCAAACATTCTGCCAAGGAAGAATTTGCTGCCTTTGGCAAAGGCAAGTGGAACGCTGATCTGACGACTTATGCTGCTCTGAACGCCCAAGATATCCATTCCGGCTATCTGAACCGGTTGTATACCAGTCGCGACTATGAAGCCGGTCTGGTTAATATGATGAAAGATAAATATGAGGTAACTTCCATATGCTCCTTCCTGCTTGTATGCTTCCATTCTTGCTGACTCTCCTAGCCCCTAAGGGCCGGTTTGTAATATTCTTTCAAACCGGGACTTACTAATATAAATCTTGATGCTTTGAAATTCGCTGATGTAGCCCCCAAGGGCCGGTTCAACTTAGCGTAGTTAAACCGGTACTTTAAGTAATTGAAATTGCCGCATCAGAATATATATGAGCAAATAGCCATTAGCCCCCAAGTGCCAAGTTGAATACTTGTATTGATCTTGGGACTTTGTAAGCAATTGAAAGATGAAGATCGAATATGCATTAGCCCCCAAGTGCCAAGTGCATAACTTGTTATGTGGTTGGTACTTCAATCCTTGTACCATTTTGTTGAAGCATATAATTGTCTGCATGCAGGCTAAGCTGAAGACGAAAGAAAACCAAATCGCCGACCTCCAAGAAAACCTGAAAACCCAACAAGCTGAAACCTCCAAAGCAAAAGAGGAATTAACCAGTGCATTAAGCGCCATGGAGCAGCTTAAGGAGAGCTTCAAGAAGAAACAGGCGGATTGCACCACTGCAAAATCCACTTTAATCAAACGAGCGGAGGATGCCGAGGCTGCACTAAAACCGGTGGCGGATAAATTGACCAGTATAAAGCGGCACGTGCATACTATGACCACTACTATCTTTGGTAAGAAAGTTTGACTTCTGAATTGACTCGGCCTTCTTACAGAGCTGCTGGTTTAACCCTTATGATATTTCAGGGACACGCACTGGTCACTTGGGTTTAGATGTGCGGAAAAAATTGAAAGCCGTCTACACGTTGGTCGAACAGTTGTATACTGGCGCACAGCGGATCATCTGTACCGCATCTCACAACAAACCGGCACCCAATTTGATTCAAGATACCCTGGTGAAACTATCGGTGCTTCCCGCCCGGGTTGAAGAGCTGAAGAAATCTACTGCTCGAACCGGTGCGATCAATGCCTTAATGCGGGCAAAAGCCTGGGTGCCGGATTTTGATCCTATTGAAGCGGCTCAGGGCTATCCCAGCTTGAAAGAAGATGGGTCAGAATTTAGTGAAGCGAATCAGTGAGCCATAAACCGGGAGGTGCGTCCGCTAGCTTGTCAACTGGCTGAAGAAGCAGACTTGTCTCGTTATCAAGCTCAATATGATAATCAGAACAAGCGAATAGCTGCCCCAATTCATGAGTCGGAAAATCTTATCCCTCCAATCCATAAGCACACTTACGCTCCTGATATTGACCCGTCATTGCTGATCCACGATGAAGCTGTTTTTCAAGCATTAATGGGAATCGACTGGACAACTGTTGATTTCCAGCCACTGGTTAGAGAAACGGAGGCTGAAGCGGCGCAGGGTGACCCACAACCATCAGGCCAAGCTGGTGACCAAGCTTGAACCGGAATCCGGTTTTGAAACTGCCTCTCCTTGGCAAAAAAAACAATGATATTATTATGGGCTTTGTGTTGCCTTGTAATAAGCTAGCTGATACTTTTGATGTTGATATGCCTTCGTGCATAATTTGTTCTTCCTGTGGTGATGAATTTTCCAAAGCACCTTCTGCAATAGAAAACTATTCAAGTGCCACCGCGGTTGTACCGTCTGGCGGAATATGATGTCTGCATATATGAAGTCAAAACATCCAAAAAATTCTTAAGTATATGACCAAATTTTTGTGATACATAATACCTGCCCTCGTTGAACATGAAGTTGGCTTGGCCAATCTTGAAGCAGAGTTTTGCAAACCCACACTGTTGGAGGAGATAACAGCTCCTGTACATATATGACGCTGGTTTACCAGGTAAACCATGCCGGGTTATAATAAACACCGTGTTACTCCATAAGAGGATGTTAACAACAAGGATCAAACCGGGCAAATAGTCTCCGGATTGACATGAACTGTGTTCCGTCAATTGATTGGTTAAAAAACTTTGTCGGTTTAAAAAACGCAATAAAAAACAAAAAACCCCTCCAAAGAAAAGCGTAAATCAATTGCAATGACAAAACCGTTGCAAAAAAAAGGTTTATTTGAGCTGATCAGATGGTGTTACCATGGCCGAACACGACCAAGCTCCCGTTAGGTGTAACTATGGTTCTAGTCAGCCAGGTCCCCAAATGAAACCGTGGCATTTATGCCGATCAAGTGGCATGGTCATGGTTCGGGTTCGACCAAGCCCCCAAGTGATCTGGTGGCTCTCGCCTATCAAGAGGCATGGTATAGCCAAATCCTCTTCACCAGGGATCTTGACCGACGGGTTGTGCAGCACATCCATAAAAACATTGAGCGGGACCGGTTTGCGCTGAGAGCCCAACCGGCTTAAAGCGTCCGCCGCTTCATTTTTCCGCCGGTCCACGTGGTCCACCTGATATCCTCTGAAATAACCTGCAACAATATCCACCTCACGACGATATGCTGCCATGAGTGGGTCCTTGGAGTCCCAAGTGCCAGACACCTGCTGAGCCACAAGGTCCGAGTCACCGAAGCACTTAACTCGACTTAGATTCATCTCCTTAGCCATCCGGAGACCATGGAGCAAGGCTTCGTACTCAGCTGCATTGTTAGTACAAGGGAACATTAAGCGGAGAACATAACAAAACTTATCACCTCATGGGGAAGTTAATACGACTCCAGCCCCCGAGCCTTCCAATTGCCTGGATCCGTCAAAATGGATGGTCCAATACGTATGATCCGGCTTTTCTTCAGGTGCTTGCATTTCCGTCTAATCATTGATGAAATCAACAAGTGGTTGAGACTTAACCGCTGTCCGAGGCACATACTTCAAACCGTACGGCCCCAGCTCTATAGCCCACTTTGCAATCCGGCCAGTTGCTTCCCGGTTCTGGATAATATCTCCCAAAGGAGCAGAACTGGCCACTGTAATTGTATGCCCTTGGAAGTATTGTTTAAGCTTCCGGCTTGCCATAAAAACTCCATACACCAGCTTCTGCCAATTCGGATACCTTTGCTTGGACTCAATGAGCACCTCGCTGATATAATAGACCGGACGTTGAATCGGATGCTCCTTACCTGCCTCCTTTCGCTCTACCACAATAGCCACGCTGACCGCCCGAGCATTAGCAGCAACATATAGCAGCAACGGCTCCTTGTCAATGGGAGCAGCGAGCACAGGCGGATTGGCCAATTGCCGTTTTAAGTCCTCAAATGCTTCATCAGCAGCAGAACTCCAGACAAACTGATCTGTCTTCTTCAACATCTGATACAAAGGGATTGCCTTCTCATCGAGGCGACTGATAAACCGGCTTAACGCGGCAATCCGGCCTGCCAGGCATTGAACATCGTTGATACACTTCGGTTTAGCCAGGGAGGTGATAGCCGTGATCTTCTCCGGATTAGCCTCAATTCCCCTGTTGGACACCAGAAAACCCAATAGCTTGCCCGCCGGTACACCAAAGACACACTTGTCCGGATTAAGCATCATCTTGTATGTTCTCAGGTTATCAAAGGTTTCCTTCAAATCATCAATCAGAGTCTCCTTCTCCCTGGATTTAACCACGATATCATCCACGTAAGGATGTACATTACGGCCAATCTGCTTGTGAAGACAATTTTGTACACACCGTTGGTAAGTTGCCTGGGCACTCTTGAGCCCGAAGGGCATAGACACATAGCAGAAAGCTCCAAAGGGAGTTATAAATGATGTCTTCTCCTGGTCCTTAACTACCATTTTGATCTAATGATAGCCAGAATACGCATCCAAAAAACTTAAACGCTCACAACCCGCCGTA
>NC_041388.1:535546686-535558701 GCF_002162155.2 Triticum dicoccoides
GGATCTGCTGGACAAGCCTTATTAAGATCTGCGTAATCCACACACATGCGCCAGGTGCCGTTTTTCTTGAGGACCAGCACCGGATTGGCAAGCCACTCAAGGTGAAAAACTTCAACAATAAAGCCAGCTGCTAAGAGCCTGGCTACCTCTTCTCCAATCGCCTTGCGTCTTTCTTCGTTAAACCGACGGAGGAACTGTTTCACCGGTTTATATTTAGAATCCACATTAAGTGTGCTCAGCGAGTTGCCTCGGTACACCTAGCATGTCAGAGGGCTTCCATGCAAAAATGTCCCGATTCTCACGGATGAACTCGATGAGCGCGCTTTCCTATTTCGGATCCAAGTTGGCATTGATGCTGAACTGCTTGGACGAATCACCATGTACGAAGTCAACAAGCTTAGTTTCTGCTGCCGATTTAAACTTCAGGGCCGGATCATGCTCCGTAGTTGGCTTCTTCAACGGAGTCATGTCCGCCGGATCAACAATGTCTTTATAGTACTTTAAGTCCTCGGTGGCACAAACCG
The DNA here is from genome assembly GCF_002162155.2 of Triticum dicoccoides. Taxonomy (NCBI): domain Eukaryota; kingdom Viridiplantae; phylum Streptophyta; class Magnoliopsida; order Poales; family Poaceae; genus Triticum; species Triticum dicoccoides. The sequence goes on from NC_041388.1 coordinate 535,547,211, forward strand.
ACTCTGCATAAGCCGCATCTCCTTCTCCGCATTCCAAAGCGATTTTGCGGCTTCCGTGAACCGTTATTGTCCCCCTGTGACCCGGCATCTTGAGCTGCAGATACACATAACAGGGCCGTGCCATAAACTTGGCGTAAGCCGGTCGCCCAAACAGGGCGTGATATGGACTCTGGATTTTCACCACTTCAAACGTCAATGTCTCCGACCTGGAATCATGGTCATCCCCAAAGGTCACTTCCAGAGCTATCTTGCCAACAGGATATGCTGATCTGTCAGGTACTACACCACGGAACACCGTATTAGACGGTTTAAGATTTTTATCTATCAGTCCCATACGACGGAAGGTCTCATAGTACAAGATATTAATGTTGCTACCTCCATCCATGAGCACCTTGGTGAACTTATAACCTCCCACCTGAGGCGCCACCACCAGAGCCAACTGACCCGGATTATCGACCTGGGGTGGGTGATCCTCTCTGCTCCATATGATTGGCTGTTCAGACCAACGTAGATAACGGGGTATGGCCGGTTCAACAGAGTTGACTGTCTGCCTCTGAACCTTCCGGTCTCGCTTGTCCAAGCTAGTGGTGAAGACATGGTACTGCCCACTACTCAACTGCTTTGGGTTGCTCTGGTAACCTGACTGTTGCTGTTGTTGGTTGTAACCACCCTGGTTGTTCTGACTATTTTGACCATTATGTCCGCCAGGATTACCATTAAATCCTGAACCGGAACTTCCTCCACCGTAACCCGGCCCGGATCCTGAGCCACCGCCAGATTCGTGATCATACCGGAAATTATTAGAATTCTTGAACTCCTGCATAATAAAGCAATCCTTCCAAAGGTGGTTTGCTGGCGCCTCCTTCGTCCCATGTCTTGGACAGGGCTGGCTTAGCAGATAGTTTAGGCGGTTTGGGTTAGGGTTGGGCGCTCCATTACGATTTTTCGGTCTACCCTTGCGTCGCTGGCCATTGTCCTGTGCGTTGGTATTAGCCACAAAGTCCATGTTACCATCCGCTTTACGCTTGCCTCCACCACCATTGCCTGCCCAGTGATGCTGCTGACCTTTGGAGCTGCTGTTCTTCTTCCCTTTCCCTGTCTTGTCCTCGTCAGATTCGGGATCCTTGGTACTATCAGAATCAGCATATTTCACCAAAGCGGCCATGAGGGTCCCCATGTCGATGCAATGACGTTTCATCCGTCCCAACTTCAGCTTCAGGGGCCCAAACCGGCAGTTGCCTTCTAGGGTTAATACTGTGGTGTCAGCGTTGATGCGGTCTGATGAGTGCAACACGTGTGAAACCCGGCGCACCCAATGACTTGTTGACTCTCCTTCCTCCTGGACGCATGCAGCTAAGTCCACTTTTTACATAGGCTGTTTACAGATATCCTTGAAATTGCTGATAAACTGGGCTCGTAATTGGGCCCATGAGCTGATAGAATTAGCCGGCAAGCTTTTTAACCAAGTACGGGCCGTTCCTTCAAGCATCATGGTGAAGTATTTCGCACACGCCGCGTCATCCACATCAAGCATCTCCATGGCCATCTCATAGCTCTCCACCCATGTCTCTGGAGGTTGATCCGCCGTGTAATTTGGTACCTTGCGCGGGCCTTTGAAATCCTTGGGCAGGCGCACATTGCGTAAAGTGGGGATAAGGCAAGGCACCCCAAAGAGCTAGAAGTAACACCAGGTTCGATCGAGACGGTTGGACGAACCGGTGTGAGCTGCCGAGCCTGATGCTGTGCGGCTAACTCGGCCTCCCTGCGCGCTCAGGCCCGGTTCACCACTTCCTAAGCGTCATCAGCACCACCCGTCGGGTAGTTGCCACGGGGTGCTCCACGTCGTTCATTACTCGACACTGCTGGTTCATCCATATGTCTGCTATAGCTCCGGCTTGGACGGGGGGTCGAGTGGATCCGGTCGCGGCTGTACGAGTACGCTTCCTGTTGGGCCAAAGCTGTCCTCAGAAGTTCCTTGACCCGTCGCGTCTCTACTGCCTGCGGTGAGTCACCTTCAATTGGAATGGCCTCCATCCGTGCAGCAGCGGCAACAAGATTGTCCATTGGGTTGGAGTAGTGACCCGGAGGTGTTAAAGCATCCTGAGGTATAACGGTGTTTTGACGAGGCGGGTCCATCTGACGAGGCTGAACCGGTGCACCGGTCCCAGGGGCTTCTGCCTGGTTTCCCTCCAGCGGATTGCCGGCTCTTGGTCCTGGAGTGTTGAAAAGGTCTCTGGCCTCGAAAACCAAGTGGGATTGGTGCTTCCTCCTCATGACTTCATGCGACGCGCTCTGGTCCAAGATAAGCCTGTAGGCCTGTGCGTCTAAAGCAGCCCGCTCTGCGGCCATCCTGGTGTCCTCAGCCGCCAGATCCGCCTTGGCCTGGGTGATCTGTTCCTTTACCTTTGCAATATCCGCGTTGTGAACGTCCTGATCTGGCGGATTAACTTCCGCCATAAGCACAACCAACGCATCAAATAGTTCTGATAGAACCTGAGCCGGCGGGCGCACAGGGCCTCCTGCCCCAGCAGCCGTCGCCGCTGCTAAACCGGAGATCGTTGCCGCAGCTGTCGAAGAATGAAGCGTTGCTTGTGTTCCGGCCATGAATATTCCAACCCGGTTGGGCAGATCAGAGGGGTCCGGAATACTGTCGCCATCAGAACAGCTCCTAATCTGGCCATCTTGTAGCTGATAAAGAGATTCGGTTTCTCCGATCAAAGATTCGTCACCGGAACAAACGACGGTCGCACCGCGAAATTCCGATCCGTCCTCATAACTTCCTCCATGGATGACTCCTACGAAGGCACGCTTCATTGCCGGTTTAACCCGGGCGGATCGCGCACGCTGAGCCGTCTCAACGAGGTCGGTGCAGATGTCCGGCTCAGGGCCCGGTTCACCGATCTTGCCAATGAAAACGTGAATGCTACCAAAGGGGACCCGGTACCCGTACTCAATTGAGCCGGCCTCGGGGCCCTAGCCTGCGTCATCGATGTAGAGCTTGCCGCATTGACTTTTAGTCATCCGGCCTATAGCGTAGCCCTCGAGTCCTTCAAAGCGGCCCTCCAAGAACCGGAAACCATCGTGCGATTGCCCCACGGTGGGCGCCAACTGTCATGGAATTGTCATGGCAGATGTCCTAGAGAAAGGACTTAGTCGTGGAGCCATCGCGACGGGTTAGCTTGAAGGGGTTAAAGCGGACACAGGGACGCAAGAGAGTTTATACTAGTTCGGCCCCTTCAATGAAGGTAAAAGCCTACGTCTAGTTGTGATGGAATTGATGGGGTTTCGATGACTAGGGAGCAAACAAGCTTCGCCTTTGTCTCGAGTTGTTGTCTGTTGTCCTTGAACCGCCGCCGGGTCGTCCCTTTATATACACGGGTGACACCCGTCGGTGTACAGAGTCCCAACACCGGTCGATATTCGTATCCGGGTTGGTCTCTCCTTATTCCTAACTTACAATACAAGTTTATATACAAATTCCGGTTTACAGCTACAAGTCTTGAACCGGCTACGGGCCTTAGGCCCTCATCCGCCTTCTTGGGCTTTGTCACTTCTGGAACTACTGATGAAGTTGACCCGGCCCAGATAGGCCGGTTTACGCCTAGCAGTAATATCCCCAAAAGGTTTGGTGCGACATATGCCAACGGATGGCTTATCATGGTGGGGGTGAGTAGAACATCGCCGGTGCCTGGAAACGGGATGAGGCGAAGACATGCACGCCGGCGAATCTTACCCAGCTTCGGGGCTCTCCGGGGAGATAATACCCCTACTGCTGCTCTGCGGGGTCTCCGCATGATCACTATGGCAAGGTGCTTACACGGTTGCTCCTTGAGCTGTTTTCTGGTGGTGGGAGAGGGCAAGACTAGCTCTCTCCCTCCTATATGATTTGGTCTAGAGCTAATGGGTTCCAACCCTTTGCATGGGTGCCCTGGGGGGTTTATATAGGCCTACCCCCAGGGGTACAATGGTAATCCGGCTGGGCGCGGGCCCAGCCGTTAGTGTCTCTGGCCTCCGTCTTCTCTGCTGACCGCTGGGGCCCGCCGACTGGCGGGCCCTGCCGACTGGCCGGGTACGGAGCCGACAGGCCGCGTCCGCCGCGGGCGGGTCTTGCCGGCTGCTGATTACTGTAGTCGTACTTCTGATGACGCGGGCTTGATCATGAGGTCGTGGCAACAGCCCCGCCGCCTGGCGGGCGATCACTGTTGCCACTCCCCATCTCATCTTGATTAATGGTGTGTGGGCCCCGGGGGAGGGCTCGGCCTACTCCCCTGGGCCGACTCCCGACGGGTCCGACTGGTGGTTCTCCCGCCGTCTCCCGAGGTCTCACTGACCGGTGGGCCCTGCTGCCTCCAGGCCGTATAGACAAGCCGTCGTGGGTGCAGGATTCGGCCTTGTGGTGCTGATGTCAGGGCCGGCATGGCAACAATGCCACGCCGCATGGAGATCTTCCGGGGTACGGCGTGTTGTGGCCATGCCTGCCCTTGGTGAGGGCGTGGGTGGGCTTTGCTGTAGCCATGCCCCTGCCTCGTCCCCTTTGATGAGGTCATGGGGTTTGTTGGAGTCACAGGCCGACTCCCAAAAGCCGGCTTCTCTGGAAGTTGTCCCTGGGACTCGGCCGTGAGCGGGCAGTCGGCCGCCTTGCTGTCGACTCCTCAGGAGGCGGCTCTTTGTCCTGGGGTCTTGAGGGGCGCAGCCTGCCCCGATGTCTTGAAAGGTTACGGGACTCGGGTTGGCCTACCCGTGGCCCATTACTCCGACATTACTGCTATCACTGTTACCATTACTATTGCTGCTATCACTACTATCAAAACTATCAAACTACTTTGCTACTGATCACTTTACTATAGATAATTAATCTGAAGGTGTGGTTGAATTGAAAACTCAGCTGCTAATACCTTCAAATGTTCTTTGGCTCCCTTTGTGTCGAATCTATAAATTTGGGTTGAATACTCTACCCTCGAAAACTATTGTGATCCCCTATACTTGTGGGTTATCACTCTTGAGCACCTAGCACCCTGTGCCTTGTGCCCTCGTGAGGGAAGCGTGTGACGAAGCATGCCTCCATGTGGTGCCCGAGCGCCTCCCTCATGACGTTGGCTAGGTCGGAGGCCCTCCAGAAGAGAGCCCTCGAGCCCAGCCTGAGGAGGGCATCGGGCGCGCCTTCCTATGCGAGGGAGGGAGGCGCCCGATCTGTGGGCACAGGCCCTGAGGTGGTGCCGCTTGAGACTCCATTCTCCTGAGGCTCTTGGTAGAGCGGCTACTTCTTTTTCTTGGGGACAGCCCCAGGAGGGTAGATGGCGCCTTCGTTGTCTGGGTCTTCAACTGCTGCAGCCTGATAGGCACGCTCGAGGGAGCACACCACGTCCTTCTCCTCGCAGGCGATCGTGATGATGTCGCGGTTCCTTGGCATCTTGAGGACGTTGTAGCCATGGTGGGTCACTGCCATGAACTTGGCCAGGGCCGGAACCCAAGGATGGCTTTGTATGGGAGGCGGATGTGAGTGATGTCGAAGTCGATGAGTTCGGTATGGTAGTTGTCACGCTGGCCGAAGGTGACGGGGAGGCGGATCTGCCCTATCGGGGTGGTGCAGCCGTCGGTCACTCCTGAGAAGGGCTTGGAGGGTTGCAGCTGATCATACGGCACTTGGAGGCAGTCGAATGTCTCGATGGAAAGAACATTGAGCCCCGCGCCACCATCGATGAGGGTCTTGGTGACGAGGACATTGCTGATGATGGGCGAGCAAAGCATTGGGAGCGCGCAGGAAGTCGCCGCGCACTTGAGCTGGTCGGACGAGGTAAAGGTGATGGTGCACTGGGACCACCTGAGTGGACGTGTGGCCTCGAGCCTGGGGAGGGCCGCGTTCACCTCACGAGCGAACTGCTTGAAGATGCGGTGGGAGGCTCGGGCCTGAGTGCCACCCAAGATGCAGGCGACGGCCCGAGGCTCCTAGAAGCCCCCCACCCCCTCATGCTGGTGGTGGTCTCCGTTCCTTCTTGATGATGCGGCAGCGGAGGGAGGCCAGCGTTGCCCTGAGGACGGTCCTCATGAGGTTGGTCTCTCTAGGCACCCTCGCGAGGCTAGCCTTGCTAGCGATCCTCACGAGGCTAGTCGCGCCACTCTTGGCGGGGGCCGCGGTCGTCCCAACGCCCTCCACTTCTGCCTCCTCCACGCCCGTAGCTTCGATCGTTGTGCTCGGGGCGTCAATCGAGGCGCCTGTCGCAGATGGCCCTGAGTTCCAGACAGTCATTGGTGTTGTGGCTATGTACATTGTGGAAGACGCAGAAAGGACGGCTGCCCTTAGATGACTGTGGGTGGTCGCAGCCGTGCTTCATCTCTGGTTCAGCCACAAGCACGGCAGCCCCCTTATGATTCACGTCCTTGGCCTTGGCCTTCTTGTCTTCTCGAGGAGGGTGAGGCGCCCCTCCTCAACTCTCGCGCACTTGATAGCCATTTTGAACATTTCCAGGGCCGTGTACAGGTCCTCGTGGATGACGAGCTCCTCCTTCATCTTGACATCGCGGATACCATCGGAGAACGTCGAGATGATGGGCTCGTCTGAAACCTTGGGGATTTTTAGGCATATGTTATTGAAGCGCTGGATGTATTTCTGCAAGGTCTCCCCAGGCTGCTGCTTGATGCGCCGCAGGTCTCCCGCGGCAGGCGGGCGGGCGCGAGTGCCCTAGAAGTTGGAGACGAAACGCTCGCGCATCTCACCCCAGGAGGAGATCGATTCCGCAGGCAGATTCAGGAGCCACGAGCGCGCACCATCCTTGAGGGCCATGGGAAACCAGTTCGCTATGACCTTTTCGTCACCGCTAGCGGCCTCGATGCTCAGCCCGTAGAGCTGCAGGAACTCCGCAGCGTCGGGGTGCCATCGTAGCGTGGAGGCAGGTCAGGCTTGAACTTGTCCGGCCAGACGGTGCTGCGTAGCTCAGGGGTGAAGGCACGGCAGCCCGTTGTGGTCACCGGGGCTTGTCATGGATGCGGAGCCTGATCTTGGTGCTCGCGCGCCACCACTGTAGGCGGTACTCGGTCTTGACGTGGTGGTGGAGGGAGCGCTGGAGCACCTTCTTGCGGCTGCAGGATCCCTCGACACCTTTCTTCTTCGCACGCGGGTGCCTGGCGCGGCGGGTCTCACCGCGGAGCCACGCGTCTTGGGCCAAGGGTGACGTCCTGACAGGGAGGTGGTGGAGGCGCCCCATGGGCTATGTCGCTCATAGCAGGCGACAGACGAGGTAACGAGAGGAACGGTGCAGGCAAGCCCCCAGCCGCGCTGACTAGCTCGGCGATGCGGTCCAGACAATATTTGTAGAGCTCATCAACTGGGCGGTAGCGCAGGAGCTCCCGTGCCATTAGCAACGCAGCCTGTGCGTTCGCCGGACCATGACAAGCGTGGGACGACAAGCTGGCCGGAGTCAGCGACGGGGTGGCGGTGCATCCGTCCCACCGTACGGAGGGATGCTGCGACGAAGCTTGCTGCTTGTGCCCCGCCGGGCCGGTGACGGCGTTGGTGGCATGTGATGGAGAACGACGGGGAGGTCCACCAACGGGCGCCGTCTGGGCGACGCGTGTGGCGAGAGCGGCTCGACGCTCATCACGGGCTCGGCGAGCATCAGTCATGGAGACGGTGGAGCGGCGGTGAGTCGATCGATGGAAGAGAAGCTTTGACGCACCCCTACCTAGCGCGCCAAATGTCGGATTCAGGGCTCCGTAGACCCTTGATAGGTTCAAACACTTGGGTGCATACGAAGAACTCCTTCTTCCCATCCTGCCGGCCCAACGATTCCATAGTCTAGCTCGATGAACCCGCGGGACAAGAGACACGGCAGTTTATCCTGGTTTGGGCCACCTTGCGGTGTAATACCCTACTCCAGCTTTGTGCTGGATTACCTCCAGGGTCTGAGAATGAACTAGTACAGTGGGTGAACAACCTCAGGAGGTGAGGTGTCCTTGAGCTTGATGAGCTAGTGAGGTGGTCAGTGTGGAATGGATCCGATCCCCTCTATGGTGGTCAAATTGTGCATCTAAATCAAATAAACTCACACATATATACACTCCTCCACTAAAACTCACAAACCACACTATTTCTAAAGCATTTGAAATGAGCTAAATTAGCGGTTAGAGATGAAAGGATGAAGTTGCTAACCTTTTTAAAACACTGGGATAGTTGGTGCATTGCCAAACCTAGACAAATTTCGAGGAAAATGAAGCTTGGAGGAAAAATAGAGGAGAAAGCTTAAGCGTGGCTCCGGCATTTCATCAAACACCTCATGTGCATATACAGGCAAAACACAGAGTAGCCCACGCCTCCACCCTTCCACGGCCAAAAAACAAAGGAGATGGAAGGAGGGGTGGATATATATAGGCAAAACTATTGTCCCGGTTTGTGGCTAAAACCGGGGCTAATGGCCTACCCTTTAGTCCCGGTTCCGTACATCAACCGGGACTAAAGGGCGACAACAACCCCTTTAGTCCCGGTTGGCGGCTGGAACCGGGACTATGTCCTAGCCGAACCGAGACTGGTCTGCCGAGGCCTGACCGGCGTTCTAGCCTCACGAACCGAGACCGATACTTCCATTAGTCCCGGTTCGTAACACGATCGGAACTAATGCTCTGATCTAGCCAGAACCAAAGCCATGTTTTCTATTAGTGTTAAAGTCAAGGTGCATTCAAATAACTGCGGCATGGTTTGTCATTTTTTTATTTTTCTCCTAACTAATTAGAACGTGCTCGTTGGTTCCCCACATGTAATGTCTCCACCTAGATTTAGAAGGTGTGCACCATAAGAGCATCTACAGCTGCGCATCTCAATCACGCATCATGCGTATGGGCCGGCCATCTGGTCACTAACCGGTCGCAAAAATTTAACCCACATGGTCCCCTCAAACAACCTTCAAACGCTCGGGCTGACCGGCACCCCTCATAATCTCATATCTAGGCCAAATATAGAGCGGACATGGCCACGACAACCGGACAAGCTCCAGTTAAAGACCACTACGTTGCATGTAATGATATTGATTTGAGATTTCTAATTTGAAATATGTGGATTGCATTTTTTGAGACGGACCGGTCAATGTCCGCGGAGCGTGCTAGGTCGTGTCTGGGGCATTTGAGGGATTGGATTTGTAGGTCCGGCTGCAGATGCTCTAAGGCCAACTCCACCGCGTGACCCCATTATATCCGCGCGCGTCCGTTTGGGGTAAAACGGATGAACTAGACGGCCCAGCGCATGGGCGCAAACGAACTTCTGTCCGTTTTCTGTCCACTTTCGACCCATCCCCGGCCCAAGTTTGCGCCGCTTTTGGGGCGAAACGGACAGCACGCGGATGGGCGGGCTGTCTGCGCGTGTCCTCTCCTGGCCCGCCCGTCGGTGGCACAGGGACGCCTTTTTCTATCCGCCCCTCCCTCCCTCCGGCCGCACCCTTCCACTCTTTCCCGCTCTTCCCTCACCGCCGCCGCTACCATTGCAACTGTGCAGCTCGGATGCGCGCTCGCCCAGCCCCTTCCCCTCGGCGCCCCCGAGCTACCCAAGCACGGCCACCTGATTTGCGCACCCGCCGGCCGGATCTGGGGCTGATCCGGTCGGTCTTGAGCTCGCCCGGCTGTCGGAGGCCGCGTCGTGCCATGGACTGGCCGGGCACCGGGCCGGAAGGCCCTGGCAGGGCTGCAAGACCACATGCAGGTAGTGGCTCCTCCTCTAGCCACTCGGATCTACACCGTCGGTGGTCCACCGGCAGATACATGAATGGCGGTCGGCCGGGCTCGGTGCTAGCCCAAAAGCTCGTCGGCGCACCGTTGGCCCTCATTAAGTGCGACCACTGTCCAAAGAAGGTCGTGCGCCGCGTGTCTACAACGCCGAAACATCCCGGATGGTTGTTCATCAAGTGCTTAAACGATGGGGTATGTGATCTTTTTAGCTTTGGTTTGTACTCTAGATCTGACTAGTTGTGCTAACTTTAAATTTTTATTGTGTAGCATGGATGCAAGTTTTGGTATTGGGAAGAAGAGTACATCGATATATTGATAGAGCGCAATTTAGTAAATGTTCGTGCACTTTTAGCTAGCATATAGGCTATAGATGAGACTAGTGCACTTGTTGCTAGATTGGAGGCTAGACACGAGACTAGATGCGAGGAAGCAACCTCTACTTCTTTAGACTCGAAGAAGAAAGAAGCACGCAAGATCGAGCCTCCTCCGCAGATAAACAATGAATGCATCGAGAAGGCAGTAATCCAACTTACAGAAGCAGTTATGAAAGTTAGATATCTTTTAAAATGTATTCTTGTGGTTTTTGTTTTCTTTGGTCTTACTTTTTTAGTCTAAATTTGATCATGTATTCCTATATACCAAAAATGAATGATGAAAATAGTTAAGGGCTTGCAAAGAAGAAAAATACGCGGAGAAGATGCAGCCGGGATGCGGCCACGTGTTTGGCGCACGCCCACCGCATCCCAGAAACGGTCCGGACACGACCCATTGCCCTAACCAAAAAAATAAAATCCGAACAAAACGGACATCCATCTGGAATCGCGGGATGGAGTTGGCCTAATATAAAGAAGAGTGTTGGTGCATGTCCAAGCCGATGGTATGGAGTGGAGTTCACAGCACTGTATCAGTATGCAGCCGCGGATTTCGGTACGCACGGCGCAGTGCACCTGCACGGGCATGCAGCCCGCATAAGGCCAACTCCACCGCAAGACCCTATCTTGTCCGCCGGACACACGTTGGGGCAAAACACGGCCCAATGCTAGACCCCAAACGGACAAAGTTGTCCGCAGATGTCCGTTTTGGTCCGGCCCGACCCCAAACCTGGAACAAAGTTGGGCGAGAAATGCGTCTACGCGGACACGAACGGACGCTCTCGCTGGTTGCTCTCATCCGCTTTGTCCGCTCGCTGGCCCACAAATCAATGACCGCACATCCCGCTCGCCATACTGGCCGCCGCCGCACGCCGCCGTCCCTCCGCCGTCCCTCCGCCTCCCCGTTCCCCGCGCAGGCTGCCGCCGTCCCTTCGCCTCCCCGGTCGGCGCCGTCCCTCCGCCTCCCCCCTCGCCGCGCAGGTCGTCGGGAATCGCTTCTCCGGCCCGTTCCCCGCGTCCCTCGCCTCGCTACGCCGGCGCGGCTCCGTCGTGTGCGAGTGTAGCAGAAGCAGCTGGGCTCTAGCAAGCTAGCTAGCTAGGCGCGCCCGTGCGTGCACAACTGCTAGCTAGCTAGCCAGCCAGCCCCGTGCGTGCTCGCTAGCCACGCCCATGCAGCAGCGAGTCGGGGCTGGGCGCGAGCGACGCGGCGAGTGCACGGGGCTGAGCGAGCGCGGAGAGTGCTGGTGGACGAGTGACTCGCACGCCCGGGCGCCAGCGAGCGACGGGGCAAGATGCAGGCGAGCGACGGCGGCGAGCACATGGGCGGGGCGGCGAGGCGGAGGGGCATGGGGCGGAGCGGGTGCGCGGCCGACGAGTTTGGGGCGGCGCGCGGGGCTACAGGAGGACGCGAC
>NC_041388.1:535559163-535559931 GCF_002162155.2 Triticum dicoccoides
GCGCGGCACAGGGAGCTCGGGCGCGAGGCAGCGGCATGCACGGGGCGGCACGGCGAGCTGGCGGCGCGAGGCGGTGGCGTGCGCGGGGTGGCACGACGAGGCGGCAGCGCTCAGTGCGTCATGCAAGCTTAGCGCGGCTCGGGGCAAAGAACTGCGAGCTCGGCGCGGCGCGCGGGCAACCTTGGGGCGGAGGCGGGCGAGCTCTGCGCCTCGACGGCGGCGAGGCGTGCATGGGGAGGCGCGGCGACGAGCCGGGGCGGACCGTTTGGGGTCCAGAAGGCCTTCTGCGCGTTGGGCGCAGATGCTCCATATGCTTGTCCGCCCCGGGATGTGCGCCCCAATCACACCCCAAACTATCCAAAGCGGACGTCCGAATGGGGTCTTGCGGTGGAGTTGGCTTGACAGCATGACGAGGGGGTCGAGGGATGCACGCGACGATCCTCACGAGACGGCACTGTCGCGACGAAAGGGGAAAGTAAAGCGGGACGATCGGGAACAGGATCCGAAGGGGCGCCGCTGCCGCTGCAGCTGCAGTGGGTGACTGCTGAGGAAGTCCGGGCCCCCAATAATGAAGCGGAAGGAAGGGGCGTCGCCTCGAGCCGTGCGCCCTTGTACCTGCCCGCCTCCCCCGAGTTGACCCCCCCTCGCTTTCTGCTCCTCCTCTCTCTCTCGTCTCGAGGCACCACCGGCGGGCACCGCGCAGGCAGACTCTCTCCGGTCCGCGTGTCTTTCTTTACTGTGCCACGTCTGCCGCGCCTCCGGTCGGGT